>NW_028274822.1:76359879-76512941 GCF_037043125.1 Eumetopias jubatus | reverse complement strand
CAGAAAATCATAATGAATGTTAGCATGTTAAAAGCTTAAAACCAGTTTATCTCCCACTTAGGGCCCTTTCTGTCACTAACACCCAATGTCCCAAAGCTAACACCCAAGGAGAGGCTGAATTAATGACTGTCACAGCACTAGGTTTCTGGCCTGTGACAGAAAGCTTGAGTCTTCCCCCAAAATCATTCGCACCAGAAATCACTCGATGGTCAACTCCATGTCTTTCCATGGCCAAGAGGTAACGACTCCATAGGGCAACCGTCCACGGGCAGTTTCTAACAGCACGATTATGTACAGATAAAACCAAATCCTTTACTTTCAGCTGCCGATCCTATGATAAAGAAGTCCAGAGTTAGGAGATAAAATGCTACCATTACAGACTTTACTATCCACGAGAGACATTTCCAGCACAACCAGCTGACAAAAGAAATGTCTTTAGAAATGCCTCTCGTGACTGGTTTCTTCAACAAAGAAAGTGCAAGGGGGAGTTGGGATAGAAGAAGAGAGGTAGAGAGGGAACCTACAGATGAAAACAGCCTACGAGACATCAGCCAACCCTAACGGATGGACCTAGTCTGGATCCTGATTCAAATCTTTTATATATATATGTACTGAAATATTTACCAATGAAATGTGATTTCCGGATCTGCTTCAAAATCACATGGAAGAGGAAGAAGGTTAAGGATAGAGACGAAATTAGACTAGTGCCGTGAGTTCACTGTTGGAGCTGGGTGATGGGCCCATGAGGTTTCACCTTACTCCTCTATATCCTAGTGCTTACATTATTTCCCATCATGAAAAGTTACAAGAAAAAAAATTAATCTGTCACGAAGTCCTCAATAAGAAGACTGTGCAAATTTTTTTACAGTTAGTGATCAGTTTGAAATGACCTGAAATCCCGGAAGAACTCCCGAATTGAGCTGGCAGAGGGGAAAGGAGGATGAAAGGAAACTGAGGAAGCAGAGAGAGCACACAACCAACCCCAGGCACTCCTGCTCGTTTTCCTTGAACAGGTTCTCAGTTGGTAAAAAGGAGAGAAGGGAGAACAGTCAAGTGGTCTTACTAGGTACTGACTGTAGCGGATCCACAGGTCTGGGACAAGGCAGTTCTCGACCAGGGCACGCTCGAAGATCAACTGCACACGAGCAGGGTCACCAATTTTCATCTCAAAATCAATGTACGCTTGATATTCAGCCAGCCTGGGCGCCTCTGCTTGCAACTAAGGCAGAGGGGAAGCATAATGAGGTTGAAATGAGCTACCTGACACTGTTAGGAAGCACAACATATCTTCATATTACATTCTGGCAAGACTGGCTACATCAGTAAGAATCCCCAGTCCCCACTCTCAGAACCTCTGGCATGCCGGGGTCTACAACATGACAGGCAGAGTAAGAGTCCACAGTGCCTCTTCATGGCAACAGTTACAAAGGCCCCATAAACCCTTTTCTGAACCCATTCTTAGGCCACAGGGGGTTTCTGATGGGAGCATCCATCAGAAACTGAATGAAAGAGAAACATCTTTGCCAGTGACCATGGCCAGCCATCCCTCCAAAACAGAAGTCACTTTCTCAGCCTACTGAGTGGAATGAACGCAACCACACTGGAGTGATTCGCTGCCTTCATTCTAAGGCTTCTCATTCCAAATATCAGCTCCTGCCAGCGCACAGGTACATGCAGAACATGAAAGAGGCTAGGCTGAATGTTTACTGATCCAAAGACCTACAATCAAAATTCTTTTCAGACAAAAACCCCTACTCAACTTTCCTCTTCAGCCACACTTGACTAACAAAATGAACTAGCTGAGGATTTCATTAATGAGGCTCTGAGAAATACAACTGCATACCAACCATTTTCACGTGGAAAAGGGAGAGGGAGCACCGGCTGGCCAGCAGGAGAGCACGCATGCTCTGAGCAGAAGATGACATCTTAGTCTCAGTTTCTAGTTATACTGACAAACTGGTTACCCAGACAGACTGCCACTGAAAACAACTAAAACTGCTGGATTCAGTACGAAAAACGTCTTGAAAATCATCAGAAAGCTGGCAAAGACACAAGAAATATTAAGGACAAAATCTAGGTGAAGGTTAAGCTTTTGCTGGTGTAAGATCTATTAAGGATTTGATCTTCACAGTGAGGTGTCATTTTTATCCTCACCTTACATCTGAGGTGACTGATACACACAGCGGCTAAGGACGAGCTCAAAGTCAAAGAGCCAGTAACTGGCAGAGCTAACATCCAAACTTGAAGCAGCCTGGCTCTCAAAGTCACTATTCTTCCTATAAAACAAGATACCAAAAAGAAAGCCAAGAAGCCCAACCAACCACGAAAAAGATAAATACAAAGATATCCACCCCTGGACCTACTGTACTGAAATTATGGGACACCAAACAAAACCAGTGAGATTTTAAAATGGGCCAGAGAGAAAACAAGGATTGCCATCAAAGAAGCCGACGTCTCAACAGCAACAACACAAGCCAGAAAGACAGGAGACATAACTGTCAATCTAGAATTCTACATCCTGAGAAATGAACTTTCAGGAAGAGCAAAGTGAAGACCTTTTCAAAATAAAACTGAGAAAGTCTGTTACCAGCAAATATCCAATGCAGGAGACTCTAAAGGGTATAACTGAAGCAAAATAAAAATGATTCCAGATGAAAGCTCCAGGATGCAAGTGAAGAAGAGCAAAGAAAGTGGGAAATGCATGTACTGAATGTAAGCAAGCTGGGGCTGTATAATGCAAGATTAACTTGACGACGATGCCTTTCAGGTCAAACAGAAAGGCAAGAAATACAAGAAAACACGAGTGTTAAGTCTGAGGCATGGTAAATGAAGTTGAAAGGATTCTAAGACCAAGAGAGGTAGAAAAACGCCACTTACAAACCATATTATGGTCAAAAAACAAATATTATGGTCAACACGGAAAATCCAAAAGAATCTATTGGTCATTAATAAGAATTAGAAAGTTCAATAGACAAAAAAAGCCAGTATAAAAAACAAATTCAATTTATATACCAAGGACAATTAGAAAAGCAAATCTTTCAAAAAGGTGGCATTTTCAATAGGATCAAAAATAACTTAGAAACAGATCTAAAGAATGTGTTCAAGGGACCAGATGAAATTATAAATTTATAAAACTTTACAGAAAGATAAGGCCCAAATAGCAAAGGCTTACACCACATTCATAGATTGGAAGACTCAGTATTTATAAGATGTACATTCTTCCTCAAATTGATCAATGCAATTCCAATACAAAACTCAACAGGTTTTTAAATACAATCTGAAAAGCTGACTCGAAATCCAAGTATTAAGAGCTAAAAAAAGAGAAGACACTCTTGAAGAGGAACAACATGGATGGGATTCATGTCACCGAAGAGCAAAACTTACGGAACTATCACTATCAGGACAGTGTGGTATCAGCCAGTGGAGCAGAACAGAAAGCCCAGAAATAGACCCACACCCCAATGGACAGCTAATCTCTGACAGATGTGGGCCGACACACCAATGAGGGGAGGATGGAATTATCAGAATCAGTGCTGGGACAACTGCTTCTCATATGGAAAAATGAAATCGGACCCCACCTCACGCCATACACAAAAATCAATTCCATATGAAGATCTAAACATGAAATACACAGCTATAAACTTTCAGAAGAAAACAGAGCTAACAATATTCATGAGTTTGGAACCTGGAGAGATTTCTTAAGTGTAACAAAAGCAGGAACCGTAAGAGAAAGAATGATAAAATAATGATAGAACAAGACTGAGAACTGCTCATCAAAAGATGCCATTAAAAAACTAAAAAGACAAACCACAAACGTGGGGGAAGCTTCTGCAATACCTACAACCAAAATAAGGATTAAGATCCAGGATTCCTATGAATTAATTAGAAAAAAACAATGAGTCAAAGACTTCAACAGGCAGCTCACAAAAAAGGAAATCTGAATGGCCAACAGATGTGAAAAAACACTCAACTTTGTTAGTCATCAGGGAAATGCAGATTAAAATTACAATTTCAGATCCATCAGAGCAGCTAAAATTTATGTCAGTATCAAAGGCTGGCGAGACCAAGGAGAACCCTCAGTTCAGTGAGAACTCCTGGGCAGGAGTGTCAATTGGTAACACAGGAAACAGTTCAGCACGATCTTATGATCCAGCAATTCCTCCTAGGGATAGACTCTGGAGAAACCCTTTTCATATGTGCACCAAGAGACACGCACAAGAACAGCCAGAAACATGCTGCTCCTCCTCGCAACAAACTGGAAAACGAGCCAGCCGGGAACACAGATATATGAACTGTGGCGCACACATACAACTTCACGGCCACGGAAACAGACCATACTTATCAACGTGACTACAACCCAAGGACATGTTCAGGGAAATACACAGCATGATTCCATTATATAAAAGCTCAAAGACAAGCAAAATTACACAATATATTAATCAAGGATATGGTCATAGATTGTAAAACTATAAAGAAAAGCAAGGGAACGATTATCACAAAAGTCAGGAAAGTGATTACCTCTCGGGAGAGGGAAGAGGAGGCAATCGGAGAGGGGCACATAGGAGACTTCTAAGGTACTGGCAATGTTCTATTTCTTAACCTGGGTGGTGGGTACATGGATGTTCACTTTATTATTAGTATGTAAACTGTACGCACATATTTATACACTCTATAGATTTCACAACAAAACAAATTTTAAAGATGCAACTACTGATTAGGGAAAAATTTGCAGCGAGAAGTTTACTGTAAAGAGGCCAACACTCACCAGTGCTTCTTCATAGGGTTTGTAACTCTCCAACTGCTGTAGTGCTTTGTTATAGTTCTGAATCACCGACTCTGGTATTGGGTCTTCTGACCACTCTTCATACTCTGCAAATGTGGCCTCCATATCTATTGAAAGATGGATTCAGCCCCGTAGGTCTTGCCACTGAGTTTTATCAACCCAGAGATTAAACCACGAGACTTGGATGATTCTAGCCCCTCCTGCATCAGTGACCACAGCAACTCTTATGCTCAAATCTTCTACTGGGCCCAGGCCTGACGTTAGATTCTGTCTCAAAGCAATTCCCCCAGAAGCCCTACCAGTTAATAAGAGCAAAATTTACCTAGGGCTTCCTATGTTCTAACACTTTCCATCCACTAACTCATTCGATTCTCCCAACTCTACGGAGTAGGTTCTAACATGATCCCCATTTTGCAGGTGAGGAAACACAAGTAGAGGGTTACATCAATTGTCTGCAGTTCACAGTAGAGCAAGGCCTTGAACCAGGCAGTCTGGCTCAAGTACATGCTCTACTCACTGTACTATGCCACGTCACACTGGTACATGAGATGAAACCCACAGGCCGCTCAGTTCCAGCCTTTCTGCATGTCACCCGAGGATTCAACTGGAAAGCCACTTTGTAATTTGTTAAATCAAATCCAAATAAACCACGAAGTAAAAAGAGAAATTACGTCTGGGCTCAAGCAGTTGTCCAGAGGAGCCAAGAGTGTACAATGTATAACTACGCCTAAAGAAGAAATTCAGATATGAACACTTCCAATCAACAGTGCTCCTGAACCAAATCACCCCCACAGAATGATATAAGCCTGTGGAAAATCCCCATTCTGATACGGAAGAGGTTACTGCTAAAGAGAAAATGCTCACAATGGAACTCTTACTCAATAAAGTTTCCCCAGAAAATACAGGCGGTCAGCTTCCCTACTCCTTATAGTAACTCTACCCTCCAACAGTGTCTTAAAAGAGGAAACTGAGAGTCAGCAAGTCTGGCTTCTAGTCCTGCTGGCTGACTCTCAATCCTCTTGACCATTTACAATTCAAGGTATGTTTTTACCAAGGGCCTTGTCCACAGTGACCCTGTCCAGTGAGAGTAAGAACACCAGCAACATCTGCCTCACAGGATGCTGGGAAAGAGCTACCGACAGGACATACCCCAAAGCATTTTAAAAACCACGGAGGGCCGGCTGTCGACAGGTCAGTTTCTCTTACCATAGAGTGGGATCGCCAGCTGTCGCCGAAAGAGACTGTGGACTTTCTCCAGCTGTGAATCAAAGGTTTGTTCCCAGTCAAAAGGGGAAAGGAAGCCAGCTATGGGCTAAAGAAGCAAATTTGTAGTAAATGATAAACTTTGTGGTCCTTCCTACTTCAAAAAATATTTCAACCAATTTTTTAGTTCAAACTAAAAATATATATATGACCTCTGATACAAAAGGTATTGTGTCAAATGCTGCACGAGGCACAAAAATAAACATTGCCTCTGCTACTATTTATGATGGGGTGAAAGCAAAAAGGAACATAGAAATGTGTATATTGACCATAAATGCACAGATGACTACAATGAAGCAGAATATAAACATCACGAAAGAAAGGATCACAAGTAGCCAAGTACCATGCTTTCAGCCAGTTTTTAAGGCTGCATTTTGTTACGAAGGGAGGAAATGAGGCAAGATGCCCACAGGAGCTGGCATTTAGGGTGCATCTGCAGGTTCTCCCGACATCGTGAGCGGAGGAAAAGGACTCCCAGTCGAAGGAACAGTATTAAGTACAGTAGCCAGCAAGTGCACGACTGTGGAGGGGGGCAGGGTTACGTCCAATGCTAGAGGGCCACAAATGTCAGCCGAAGGAGTTCGTCCCGATGCGTTGGGATACGCTGAAGGCACCACTGCAGACTTTTCAACAGGGATGTAATCAACAAGGGCTTGGGCTACTTTACTAATAACCATCTAACTACTACTGCAGGGCTCCATCCACTAGGTACCAAGGGTAACTCTGCGCACACACACAAACACCGGGGCGGGGGGGGGGGGGGGGGACACACTGGGAGGGGACTGTAAAATCCTTGAGTCAAAGTTTTAAAAAAATCCAATTATGATGGAGTCAAATCTCTTATCTCTTGCAGTTATTACTGGACACGACTGATATACATACATGTGTATTTTTTTTTAGTGACATAGTTATTCTTGTATATTCACCTGGAACCAGTCACTGAAATAGTATTTTTAAATATCAGAAAAATTACAGGGTCATCTCTGAGTCAAAGAAATCAATCTTGCTGTTCCACAAAGACTACTGATTTTACTTTACTGCCCACCCACTAAGGGACTGGCGAGGACCATTTTGTTAACTGTGTTCTTCCAAGGCCACTTACAAAGATAGCCCTGACTACTCGAAGGCAAGCACCGGTCACAGAGACCGGGGCACTCACCCGGGCAGCTTCCACAATGGCACTTTCAAACTCCCGGTAAGCCTCCCAGATGGCGAGTCCTTTGGTCATATGTAAGCCAACTGATGAGAGCGCCCTTTCAAACACAGAGCGGACTTTCTCAAGGCCACCTTTCTGACCAATTCCACCGACTGAGTACTGGCCATACTCTAGCCAAATGTTAGGACCTAAGAAGGAGAAGCGCTCTATTAATTCAGGATATGAAATACCCAAAAATCAAAACTTTTGTTCCAGTGCATCACGAAAGAAATATGCCCACCAAAACAGTACTCATTCATGCAAAAAGGCAAGAGCACATCAACAAGCATCCTAATGTATGTACAAGATCCATTATGACACATATAACACCTATATTATACATTATACATATACCATATATTATATATACACATATATAGCAATACACAATATTACTAATACTGCACCTGGAAAAGAAAGTGTATCTTAAAACAATGACCCTACTAGGTTACAATTATTGAGATTTTACTGCATAAACAGAATATGCCAGCAGGTAATATGTAATACGCTCATGATTATAAAGCCTATTTATTAAAATGGAAGGAATTCAATGAAAATAGTTACTAATCTGAGTCAATTTTCGGAAAGATTTCAAAGCCTAGAATTTTTTAACTTTTGAACCTTTTTAATAAGCCTTCTGGTCAAAGTCAAAGAACAAATTAAAACCAAATCCTATAACCAGAAGTCTGTATTTTAAGTTTCTCTTTGTACTGATGTTTAAACAGCAACAACAGAGAAGATCTGGTTGCCCTGTTTTTTGTCACTTTCTTCTTAAACTTTATTTACTCACCCCTACGGCTTTAAGAGCAGACTAATGAATTAGACTCTTTAGGAACGCAGTGGTTCCCACTGTACACGTTTTGCCTATTAAGTCACTTTTCAAAGATCTGAAATAATTTCACAGGCCTTATCCATTAACCTTGTAAAATAAAAATACTTAAAAGATAAGAAGTCAATTTGACAATTACTGTATGTTTTCCTGGGGCTTGTTTTTTCTTTGAAACAGATTTATTTCAGACAACTTAGCCAAAGTTTGTTAGCTACTCTGTTTTAGCTCACCAGTACAGAGCTGCCATATGGGCTGCAAAACAAAAAAAGAAGAGAGGGGCGCCCGGCTGGCTCAACTGCTAGAGCATGCGACTCTTGGAGCAGGCCAAAGTGGCTTCCGAACATTAACAAAACAAGGGACATAATTTCCATGCTCTATAGCTCCTGAAACTAACACAAGAACTCCATGGGTCCCCATTCAAAACTACTTTTAAAGAGACCTAATCTAAGAAGCATGATTATCTGGCTTCCAGACCCCCAGCAGCCCTGAAGCAGCTCAGGGATAGGAAGGCACGCTGACCTTAGCACTGACAGTGGAGGCCCGACAGCAGGGTGACTCAGACCATCAAGGACTGAAAAATGTTACAGTCTGGGAAGGTGCTGTTAATGAGGACTCTGAGACCTTCACAAAGGGGTGACAGGATCATCAGAAAACATGGGAGTGTCACACCCTTGGAACCGTCAAGAGGTTCTAAGAAGCCACATGGTGGATCGGAGCAGACACACAAGAATACTAGAAGCACATATGGTGTAATTTCATATTCACAAAACACCTGTAATTTGCAGTATTCGGATTATAAAAACTAAAAATTGATCAATTCTATTGGCTGGTAAAAGCACATGAAAATTTCTCTTCCCCGGGGCAGTCTATCTTCAAGTTCCAGTGCTTCTCACAAGGGGAAATGCCCACAATGGGGAGTGGGACAAAACAGCTATGGAAGAAAGATGTTTAACTTAAAAGGAGGAAATTCTGGGGGGCACTTGGGTGGCTCAGCCAGTTGGGCGTCCGACTCTTGATTTCAGCTCAGGTCATGATCTCAAGGTCAGGCTGAGCACGAAGCCTGCTTGTCCCTCTCCCTCCACTCCTCCCCGCCCTCCAACCCCCACTTGCAAGTGCACTCTCTCTCAAATAAATAAAATCTTAAAAAATAAAAAAATTTTTAAAAGGAGGAAATTTTTTAAAATATTTTTAAAAAATTCTTTGTCCATAACATTCTGATGTGTCCTATATGTAGGTAAAAAGAATATTTAGAGAATCATACTACCAACAGGGGAGGGTAAAGAAATTTAAAGGGAGAGAAGGTGTCTACACTCCACATGTGCTGACAAAATATCAACACGAGCAGACAATGCACAACACAGACTCCTGTGCTGATGGGGGTTCCTTATCTGCAGCGGTGGTTACCAAAATCTACACGTGGGATAAAATGTCACAGAAGCAGACACGCACATTGTACTAAGCTCAACTCCCTGGTTTTGATTTTGTAGAGTAGTTACAAGATATTGGGGAAAGCAGGATGAAACAAGCATAGGACCGCTCTATACTACTGTCCTATAAATCTATAATTATTTTATTTATTTATTATTTGAGAGAGAGAGAGAATGAGAGAGAGAGAGCATGAGAGGGAAGAGGGTCAGAGGGAGAAGCAGACTCCCTGCTGAGCAGGGAGCCCGATGTGGGACTCGATCCCGGGACTCCAGGATCATGACCTGAGCCGAAGGCAGTCGCTTAACCAAATGAGCCACCCAGGCACCCCAATCTATAATTATTTTAAAATAAAAAGTTTTTAAAAACATTCTAATAAAAAAAAAAAAGAGAGCGCTCTGTCAAAGGCAACCTTTAGTCATCTGGAAATACCATGTAAGTTCTCCCTGCCAAAAAAATGGTGGGTGTGAATATATTCACTCCCTTACTACAAACATTTCTTCTAATTGTATTTTAGAACCAGATATCCTCATATGAAAACCACAGACAGGGGCGCCTGGGTGGCTCAGTTGGTTAAGCATCTCCCTTCGGCTCGGGTCACGATCCCGGGGTCCTGGGATCAAGTCTCGCATCAGGCTCCCTGCTCAGTGGGGAGTCTGCTTCTCCCTCTGCCCCTTACCCCGCTCTCATGCTCTCTCTCACTCAATCTCTCTCTCAAATAAATAAAATCTTTAAAAAAAGAAAAGAAAAGAAAACCACAATGAGAATAATAAGTAAACTCAAATCTTTCTAATGACCAGACTAACACTCTCCTTTCTGAGGAGCAACACCTCACAATGCAACCCAGGGCATCAGAGACAGATGCATCCACAGACCCCTCGAAAAAGCACACAGGGAACTTACAAATATAGTCCTTCACAGCTTTCTCAAAGAGGTCGTACACGTGCTCTCTGTCCAGGCCGTCCAGAGCCATGCTGACCTCGTCATGCAGCCACTCCAGCCAGAGCTCTGCAAGACAACAGCACCTCCTGCATCACCATCTCCTTCACCAAAGGGCAGGATGAAAGCAGGGACTTTACTGCGAGTCATGAGCACACAAGCGTTTCACCCCTCTTATACAGCGATTCTTCAAACTTGTACTGAGCATGTAGAAGGTTTATGCTTCCAAATAAGATCAAATAATTAAAATCATAATATCCTACACCTGTTGGGCATTTTATATTTTTGCTAAGTACTTACATCTATGGATTTCTTATTCAATCTTTTTAAAACTCCTGTAGTTGACAGTCATAATAATGAATAATGATGGCATCTATCTAAGCATTTACGACATGCTAGGGCATTTATTACATGTTGTACACAGAATACCTCATCCAATCCATGTACTATAAAGTAGAAACTACTGCTAGCCCCATTTTACTGCTGGGAAAACTGAGTCTCACAATGTTTACATAATTCGCTTAAGGTCTCACAGCTAGTAAGATGTACAGTCAGGAATGAATCTGGGCAATCTGATTTCAGCTTCTATACTCGGCAGTTATGCTTTTGGGCAGGGAGAGGGGGACAGAGCTGGATCTGGGACCAGTGTTTTCCAATTCCTCCCGAAAAGATCAATTACAAACATTCATGAAGACTGATCTACAAGAGGCACAGTGGAATTCTGTTTCAAGTAAGTAAGGATAAATAATCTAAATGCCCAACTACTGTGTAACAAACAAGGTATGAAACATTTACATGAAAATTTGTTTATAAAAGTTTAATAATAATACAGTTATCTGGTGCTGAGAAAACGAACACCGGAATGGGAAACAGAAAAATATGGGACAAGTTTAATCATGACGTAGGATTAAAAAAAAAAAAAAAAAAAATCAGGATCCAAAACATGAGTCAGTACTACACGATCATGAACTATGTTCTGCAAAAACTGAAAGATGAAAAACTAGAAATCACTGACACTGGATGACGGGCTTTCTTCTTTCCACTGTATTTATATGTTCCACACTTCTGTAGGAACACGTCCCAGTTTCAGCATTGAAAACAGAATGTATACTCTTCAGTTCTCTGTGTTTATAAAAGCAGCCCGACTGCTGACGCGTTACCTTCAGTCAAAGGAAAGATCTCACTCATCTTCTGGCGAGCCATCCTCACTTTGGTAAGCTCCCCCTCCAACCGGAGCAGCCGGATCAGGTCCACATGGCAGTTGTAGTCATAGACATTGATAGACAGCTGAGGGGAAGAAAGCACAAGGTGAAATTTAAAATGCCACCATCAAAATAACTTAGCATTTTTCACCACTGGTGACAACGCACGTGTCCGCTACAAACAAAATAGATGGGCTATCTGGGAGAGCCACTGAAACAGCAATGCAAAATATACCCCCAGGAAGAGGAAGAAAAATCAATGAACGGGGCTTTCTCTAATAAATGCACAGCACCTCCACTCTGTTCCAGTCCCTATCAGAACCCAGTTGGGCTGTTCTCTGAAATACAGAAATATTCTGATGAAACAAACACCAAGTGTGACCTAAGGCAAGTCATTAACTTTGCTAAGCCTCCATTTCCTCATCTGTAAAATGGGGATACCACTACGGTCTAGTCCTTAAGGTTCTTGTGAGGATTTTACTTTTTATTTTTTTATTTTAATAGTTTTTTTTTATTACGTTATGTTAATCACCATACATCACATCATTAGTTTTTGATGTAGTGTTCCATGATTCATTGTTTGGGTATAACACCCAGTGCTCCATGCAGAACGTGCCCTCCTTAATACCCATCACCATCTTGTGAGGATTTTAAAATGTGATTAACAACATGCTTTAGCACCTGCCAGCTATGTAGGTTAAGAGCTCTTTTCTTTTACTAAACAAAAACAATAAAAACAAAAACCCCTACTGGGAGGAACAAGAATGGCAGCACCGTTGAAGCTGATAGGCACGTAGAGATTTATTTTTATATTTGAAACTTTTCAAACTAAAAGTTAAAACAAATTAAAATAACTGCTTAACAAGCTTTCAGACATCTAAGACAACAGAAAACGAAAAGAATCTGTCAATAGCAGACTTTCTCTTAAAGACAGCTAAAGGAAGAGAAAGGGACTGATAAAAGAAATCTTGTAGCATCAGGAAGGAAGAACTGGAAGAGCATGAAATACAAGTATCCTGGATGGTCCTTCTCATGAGTTTTCTACGTTGTATGTGATTAACTGACACAAAAATTTTAAGACCACCTGATACTCAAAACAATATTTAAAAGTGAGGATGCTAAAGTGACCTAAATGGAAGGACAGTATCCACACTTCACTCCATGGTAGAACACAGATACCATGTAAGTCAAATAAACTCTTCCCAAGGCAACCACTAAGAAACTATACAAAGCAATACACTAAAAGTCACTATAAATAAATCAAGACAGAATCCTAAAAAATGTTCAAGTAACTCATAGGAAGGCAAGAAAAGAGAAACAGAAGAACAAGAAACAGAGGAAACAAATAGAAAATAATAAAATGTCAGGCTTTAGACCTAACATAGCAATAACTATCTTAAATGTTTATGCTCTTGGGACGCCTGGGTGGCTCAGTCGGTTAAGCGTCTGCCTTCGGCTCAGGTCATGATCCCAGGGTCCTGGGATCAAGTCCCACATTAGGTTCCTTGCTCAGAGGGGAGTCTGCTTCTCCCTCTGCCTGCCACTCCCCCTGCTTGTGCGCTCTCTCTTTCTGACAAATAAATCTTTTAAATGTTTATGGTCTCAACACACTAATTAAGGGGCGCCTGGGTAGCTCAGTCGGTTAGGCATCTGACTCTTAATTTCGGCTCAGGTCATGATCTCGGGGCCATGGGACTGAGCCCCACATGGGACTCTGTGCTCAGCGGGGAGTCTGCTTCTCTCCCTCTCCCTCTCCCCTTGCTCACTCTCTCTATAAAATAAATGTTTAAAAATATATATACTAATTAAAAGGCAGAGAATGGCAGAGTGGATAAAAACACAACCCAACCATATGCTGATTACAAGAAACTCACTTCAAATTCAAGGACATAGGAAGGCTGAAAGTAAAAGGATAAAAAAAAGATATACTATGTAAACATTAGTCCAAAAAAAGAAGTGGCTATATTAATATCACATAAAGCAGATTTCAGAGAAAACATAACTACCAAGAATAAAAGGGGCATTACAAAATGATGAAAGGATCAACCCACCAGGAAGACAAAGCAATCCTAAATGTGTATGCAACAAACAACAGACCTTCAAAATAGATTAAGCAAGACTATTCGAGCTAAAAGAGACACATACATGCTTACAATAGGGACTTGAACATCCTCCACTTCAGCAACTAAGAGAACTACTAGATGAATAATCAGCAAGCATACAGAAGAAACTCAGTATCATCAACCAAAAGGATCTAATTAACATATACAGAACATTCCATCTGATAGGAATGAATACATCTTTTTATCCTCAAGGGCCCATGGAAGATTTACTGAGACCAAATCATGGGCTGTAAGACAAACTGTAACAAATTTTTAAAAAGTGAAATCATACAGAGTATGTTTTCTGATCACAACAGAATTAGAAATCAGTAATGGTAGGAAATCTTTAAACATTTGGAAATTAAGTGATACACTTCTAAAGAATCCATGGGTCAAAGAGAAAGTCTTGAGGGAAACTTAAAAATATGTAGAAGTGAATGAAAATGAAAATACAGCAAGTCAAAATAAGGGATACAGCTAATGCAGTATGGAGAGGAAACTTACAGAACTAAATTCAATGTATAAAAAGAATCATACACCATAACTAAATGGAATTTGTTCTAGGTACATAAGACTAGTTCATAGTTCAGTCTTTGAAAAATCAATCACTGTAATCCAACAGATCAACAGGCTAAACAAAAATCATGGTATCAATTGATAGAGAACATGCATTTGACAAATCTAACAACCATTCAACCATGATAAAAACTCTAGACTGGTTAGGGCCTTATCAAAATTTAAACTTTTTGCTCTATGAAAGACTCTACTGAGGATGCAAAGACAAGCTAAAGACTTCAAAAAAATACGTACAAACCACATATCCAGCAAAAGACTACTATCTAAAAGATACAACTCCAAACTCAACAGTCAAGGAATTCAATTCGAAAATGGGTAAAAGACATGAACCAACAGGCATATGCAAAGAGGACACACAGACAGCAAATAAACGCATATAGTAGTCAACATCATTAACTATCAGGGAAATGCAAGTTAAAACCACAATAAGGTATCATTACACACCTAACAGAATGACTAAAATAAAAAATAGTGACAATACCAAATGCTGGAGAAGATGGAGGAAAAAAAAAAACCAACTGGCTCACTCATACATTGCTGATGTTGCTGATGGGAATGTAAAATGTGTATGGCAGCTCTGGAAAACAGCTGGGCCGTTTCTCACAAAATTCAACACACAATTACATCACCCAGCAAGTGCACCCTTGGGTATTTTTCCAGAGAAGTAAAACCTATGTTCCCACAAAACCTGTATGCGAATGTTCATAACAGCTTTATTCTTAGTAGCCCAAACTGGAAACAACCCAGACATCCTTCGATGGTGAATGGTTAAAGTAACCGTGGGGCACCCACACTGTGGAATACTACTCAGCCAGAAAAAGGAAATGAAAACCAAGTACCCCACTTAGATTAACTTTTTTTTTTTTAAGATTTTATTTATTTGACAGAGAGAAAGAGAGAGAGAGAAAGGGAGCATAAGCAGGGGCGAAGGGAGCAGCAGACTCCCCACTGAGCAGAGAGCCCTACATGGGGCTGGATCCCAGGACCCCGGGATCATGACCTGAGTCAAAGGCAGAGGCTTAACCAACTGAGCCACCCAGGGGCCCCGAAAGTCAGATGAATCTTAAGGGAATTATGCTGAATAGGAAAAGCTAATCTAAAAAGATTACATACTGTATGATTCCACTTATATAACATCCTTGAAATGACAAAATTATAGAAATTGAGAACAGATTAGTGGTCGCCAGAGGTCAGGAACTGTAACTATGAAGAGACAACAAGAAGGACCCTTGTGGTGACGGAACTGCTGTGTTGACTGTATCAACGTCAACATCTGGGTGGTGATATTACACTACAGTTTTACAAAAGGTTACTGTTGGGAGAAACCAGTAAGGCGTACACAGGATCGCTGTAGAATTCCTTACAACTGCAAGGAAATCTACAACTTTCTCAAATTAGAAAGTTTAATTTTTTCAGAAAGCTTTCATATGAGTTGGGGTATAGGGTTCCCTTAAGTCTATACACAAACACTAGTGTCTACTCTTCCAACATCCGCCACAACATTTCAGCACTAAGTATTTCCCTCTCCTTCATTCAACTAACACTCTGACAATGTACTCAATAATCTAGACACTAGCTACTGCATTAAAATACAGAGGAGGATTTGTCTCACCAGGTAGCAAGTTTCAGTAACAACGAATTAGGCCGTGGAATTGACACGGGATTGACAAACTAACAGAACAAAAAAAGCCCCGCAGACAGAAGACATATAACAGAGCAGCACCGGTTGTGTCTATTAAAATGAATTCATGGGGCGCCTGCATGGCTGTCAGTTGGGCGTCTGCCTTCGGCTCGGGTTGCGATCCCAGGGTCCTGGGATCGAGGCCCGCATCAGGCTCCCTGCTCAGTGGGGAGCCTGCTTCTCCCTCTCCCACTCCCCCTGCTTGTGTTCCCTCTCTAGCTGTGTCAAATAAATAAAATCTTAAAAAAATAAAAATAAATAAAATAAAATGAATCATGACCCATGACCACGACCCCAGCTTGAAAAACACTCAGAGAAATCTTTATACATGTTGAATAATACCACATTTCAACAGTAACAATGTTCCTTGTAGCTTGCTGATAACAGGACCAAAAAAAATAAAATAAAATAAAAATAAACTGTGAGCAATCCAAATGCTAGAAGAACCGATAAATGGTGGGACACTCACCCAATGGCGTACTAAATATACAGTAGACAAAATGAACGAACTGCAGCTACAAGGAACACAAGATGAATCCCAGAAACGCACTGCTGGGTAGAAAGCAGTCCCAAAAGATTACACATAGCATGATACTCTTTCCAAAAGCTCAAAAATTAGCAAAAGTGGGCAAATATTATTTAGGGACACATATGTAGGTGATAAAACTATACATGTTTTAAAAGAAAAGGAAGCACACCAGTTCAAGAAAGTTGTTACCTGGGCTTTTGGAGGGGAGGCAGGGCCATGGAGAAAGCGCAAAGCTGATTAAGTATGTGCAACACTACTGATCAAGTTCTAACTCTTAGACCAAGTGGTGGCATAAGTAGGGTTTATTTCATCACCACACTTCACAATTTACAGATGTGAAATTTTATGTGATCAAATCACATGCAAAAAGACAATAAAGACTCAATAATAGGCAAGAGTCTGACCTCTAATTTTTTTTTTAATCTTAAGACTTTTAGCAACGTTCTCCTGCTCATGATATATAAAACTGAACAAGCTGAGCCCATCCCATGATTACATGATGGGTTGAAAAGGGACTGGACTAGGTCAGGACACAAGCGTTCTATTCACCCCTGGTTCTCAGCTTCCTCCTTTATACCAGGAAGGAGCCGGAGTAAACCTTTGCTTCTCAAGCGGGCTGCCATGACACACTAATGTTTCAAAACCGACTGTCAAGTGTGCACCCGAGTAACACTAACTAAAGAAGTGAAGTTTGCCCAAAATGTACTTTTCTAGTTAGAGAAGAGGCAGAAGCTCTCCCTGTCACCCACTGCTCTCAACTCACTTGGGTCTGAATGTGGTTTTGGAGCATGAAAGGGGGTGGGAAGTCCTCTTAGTGTACTGATGTCTATACAAGTGCCCCTTACATGAATACCATCTGTAGGTCAGAAAAAAAAAGGTATAAAAGTCAATGAAGTAGAGAAACTGCCTCCCAGGATGGCTTTTGGTCTAAATTTCTGATTTCTAAGAAGGCCCAAATAATAAAGACACTATATAAGAAGAGGTGCTCCAAAAGTATGTGTATTAAATGCACAGAGATGCACTTAAAAGACATTTCAACAGAGTTCGCTTAGCACCGACAAGTGAGCACATACACTGGTCTATTCTGGTCTCAGAACATCAATAAGAAAGGAAGATTTAAAGAAAGAGGCGGCTTAAATCAATGCACAAAATGACGTGTTGATTTCCTGACCCCAACAGCACAACCTAGACCCGGAGCGGTGGTGAAGAAACAACAAGAGGTCTGGTCCAAAAGACACAACCCCTGCAATCACGGAAAGGCTGGGAATGTACAGAGCGGGCCATGGCACAGCACCTACTATGTGTCAAATTTGCCAGGAGCTTTGTAAGCGGCAGGTCGCTTAAGCTCCACAACAGCCCTGTCTGTGAGGGAGGCACTGTTACAACCCTACTCTCAACCACCTAGGACACGGCAGGCTCAGCGAGCTGGAATAACTTATAAGGCCCATGAGGTGCCACTTTTCGTTTCAGGACACAAACACAGATAACGGGAAATCTTTGCTTTTGTTACATGGACAGACACCGCAACTAACTTGAGGTTTCCATAAAATACACTCAGAGACCTGGAATTTGCAAATATGACAAGGCTGAGTTTTTCACAGGCCTAAAAGTTTTCCAACATTACACTCCACCATAAGAGCAGTTACAGCAGGATGAGGTAGGAGGGAGGTTTGGAAAAATTGGAAAAATCAATCTCTAGACCCCATGACAATGAGCTTGATAGAGCCAGAGGCTCTTCAATTCACATCACTGTGTAGTCACCGTCTGAGTCCAAACCACCTTCTGTGACCTGAGGTAGGGCAGGACACCAGTAGCCAGGAGACCTCTGCTCTGACCCATCCTGCTCTCTCGCTAGCTGGTTACCCTCACCAAGGACTTAATCTTTCTGCTTCCAAGCTTCCCCTTCCGCTCAAACAGCTAATCTTTATTTCCCCTGACTCACAGAAGAGTGAGCTAAAGGCTCGTGGAAAAGCCCAAGGCTAGAAGTCAGAAGCACAGATTTCCATCAGGACAGGGACATCGTCAGCCTGGCACCCTATTATTACACTGCATTTTCTGAAAGAATAAAACACTGAGTGAACACTGGCGTACCTATTTCTAAAAAAACAGGAAAGGTAACCACTTCCCTACCCCAACTGGGCTCCTCTGACATTCAAATGTGATGACAAATGAAACAAGCGATACCGATGGATATCATCACTATTTCACAACAAAAAAATCACTGCTAAAGATGACATTATAAGGAATCTCACACCCAGCAAGGTTAAGTGAGTAACGCAGGTTAACAGCTTCACATCACTAAGTGATTTCCTATCAGTGTGGCTTTTGGTCCACAGACAACCCTGATAAATTCAATTCCCCTTGTGAGTGACTCTGAGCAAATTATTTCATCATCTGTTCTGAGCCTGTTTCCTCATCGCTAAAACGAGAATGTGCTTGCCCTTCCAATTCTTTTTTTTTTTTTAAAGATTTTATTTATTTTTGCAAGACAGCGAGAGAGAGAGAAGAGACAGCGAATGCACGAGAGCACGGGAGCAGGGGTAGAGGGAAGAGGCTCCCTGCTGAGCAGGGAGCCCAAGGCAGGACTCGATCCCAGAACCCTGGGATCATGACCTGAGCAAAAGGCAGACGCTTAACCGACTGAGCCACCCAGGTGCCCTGCCCTCCCAATTCTACTTCCCCCTCTTCTCCCTGTTCTGTGTCCTCTTGTGTGGGCCACATCCGTGGGGTCTCTGGCTCTCTTGCTTCCAGCAGGGTTTGCCCCGCAAAGGGCACCTGCAGAAGTCTGGAGAGAGGAAAACAGGTCAGGGCATTCTTCCCCCACCCCAATCCCTGATGGGAAGCTGGGGCTGCACCCCCTGACCAAAGGTCTCACCTGCTCTCAGGTGCCCTCTCCACACAACTATTCAGAAACTGGCTGGTTTTCTCCCCTTATCTCTTCGGGGCCTAAACGTGGACACAATGTCCTGCTGTCACTAGCCCTGAGGTACTGCACCTCCACTTCTGATCTCTCTGACCACGCTTTAATAAACACAGTAGTCCCTTTATTAACCTCCTCTCAAATTATCCTAATGCTGAGACCCTGGGTTACACAGGAGTTACAAATTAGAGATCACGGTACCAAGAGCGGCCAGGCACCGGGCTATTAATTACTCTTACGACGACTACATCATGCAGAAATTGTTGCTCCCAATTTACAGGTGAGAAAGCGGAGGCTCAGAGAAGTTAAGAAATGTGCCTAAGCTCACACAAGCATGGACTAACTACAACTGGGGCCTTAGCCTCCAGACGCTGAAATTTCTCCCGTCCCGTTTCTATCAGCATCGTCACTGCTTTGTCTATCACACCGTAGTTCATCATTGTGGGCATCGCTACTGAAAAGAAAGGAAAAAAAACCCACTCTCTGAGGAGTACAATTTTATTGCTACTGCTGACCATAGTTTAACGGTGTGGTTAAGAGCGGGAGCTCTGGAGTCGTTTCCGAGTTCAAGGCCTGGTTCGCCACTTGCAGAAGTGTAACCCTCAGCTACAGAATTCCCTCCACGAGGAGCCTCGATTTCCTCCCGTAAAACGGGGAATACACTACTTCCTTCCCTGGGTCGCTCGCTGCAAGCGCGTTCAATGGGATAACGCTTGCAAAGCGCCCGGTGATTAATAGCGGTTCTGCGGCCTTGGCGGCTTTATTATCGCCGGAGACCGGCGAGAAGGGCCGGGGCCTGGGACCCTGATGAAAAGAGCCCGCCGCCCAGCCCCAGACGCACCTGCTCCTCCAGCCGCTCGATTTCCAGCTGGTTCTTCTCCTCCTCTTCGTCATACTCCCATTCGTACTCCCCGGGGGAGCTCTCCGCGGAGGAAGCCATGGCGTACTCCTCGTCCCCATCGCTCTCACTCACACCTTCCTCCGGCTGGTCCCACCCGGGCTCCACGGCCTTGTACGTCGCAGCGGCCACGGCCCGCGATAACACCTTCCTCCTCGTCCTAGCCGTCTTAACGTCATCCTCCTCGCCCTCTGCGGTGGGCCCGGCCTTGGGCTCAGCCTCCGTTTCTGAAGTCGATGTTGCGGCCGCCGTCGCCATCTTGCGCTTCCAGTGACTCCCGGGTCTTCTCGCGGCCGCCGAAGACCCGCTGAAATAGAAGCTGCCCGCGGCGTGCGCCTGATCAAACCCCCGCTCTCCCTACTACCGAAGGAGAAACTGCGAGCCTCGAATGGCGGGAAAATCTCGGAATGCATGAAACTTCGTATTGCTTTTACATAGGTGTAAAAGTTCTCTCAGAATAAGAACACCCCAACACGGCATGTGTCCCGTCGCAACTTCGGACAGATGTTGGGTCTTTGCACAGGAAGTGGAGGCCGTAGAGGAAGTCAGGGAGTGATGACTGAAGTGAAGGGTTTGGCGCCATCTTGAGAAGGTCAAAAGGAATCGGAATGAATGCCTTCCTTAGCGCCTAACACGACCTGGCGCGTGGTTCAGTCTCCCCAGCAACTGAGCCTCAAACGCAGAGAAAACTCTTTTAAGTCCCCGGGGAAGGATCGATTGCACCATTCCCGAGAAAAACCTAGTTCCCAAAAAGACTCCTCCCCTTTATGTAATACCTGGTGCCTAAGTAAGTGTTAAATACAGGTGTGTTTTCTGCTTTTTATAAAATCATATTCTGCGAACCAATATTAATAAATTTCATTACTAAGCGTTTGGAAACTCTTCATTTTCAGGCATTGTCATATAAATATGTCAGTTTGCTGCTTTATAAAAAGAAATACATGCAGACATATACATACATACTTTAAAAAAAAATCGGGGTATGGCCTGTTCGTTTCCTCAGTTACGCTCCCATTTTTGAGGTAGGAAAATATTGTTTATTTGTTGCCTTTTTCCCTCATTAGCAAGGTTAGTCATGTAAGGAATTAGTGTTTTTCTTTCTGTTGGATCCCCAAAGCCTAGTATAGCACCTTGACACATGACACTTGCTCAATGAATTGTCCCTGAATTAGTACAAAAGCGAGGATCAAGGCTTAAAGAGATGCTGTCATTCGCCTAGGGCCACACAGCCAGGAAGGAGCAGAATCCGGATTCTAACTCAGGATTGTCCTCCTTAAGTCCCAAATCAGTCTGTCTGGGACAGACGTGGACAAGTTACTAAACCTCTCTGACCTTCAACTTCCTAAGCTGCAAAATCGGGTTGAGAAAAGTAGACTGGTTGACCCACTATGCCGCATTCTGGCGGTGGGCTCTGTGAACGCAACCTTGGGTCCCCACTCCTGCCTGAGGCCCCCTCAAATCCAAATCCTGCACTCCGAACAAACCCTCCAACTTCAGTCTTTTAGTTCAGCGTCCCGCCCACCCCGGAGGGGCGTGGTCAAGACAGGGACCTAAGGCCGACGCGTGCACGGAGGGGAAGGGCGCAGGCGCGAAGTCGCGGTGGCGTAAAAGGGTTGCGCGCTCCAAGCCGAGAGCCGACTCGCGGGCGCGTTCCTCTCCTCCGGCTCGCACTCGGCCTGCGCCTGCGCAAGCCCGGAAAATGGCGGCGGCTGGAGGAGGCCGTTTGAGGCGGGCGGCGTCGGCGCTGCTGCTGCGGAGCCCGCGCCTGCCTGTCCGGGAACTGTCGGCTCCGGCCCGGCTCTATCACAAGAAGGTAGCGGCAGATGAGGGGATGCGCGGGACCCGCACAGGCAAGGGGGCGGGGGGCGAGCACCGCGTAAAGGACCCAGGTATGCCGGCGCTCAGCGGAGGCCCTATCTCGAGACGAGTGGCCGTGGGGTTGTGAGCGGCCTTGGGAGCCCCCCACTGCGGCGGGGGTAGGGGCCACCCCCTCACTCGACTCTGACTGGACTAGGTTTCCTTCGCTGCGCAGATAAAACTAACCGCTGCGCGTGGGCCCTGCCGCTGGCTACGATTTCATGCCTCAAAACCCAACAGCCCAGGAAGGAAGGCCCTGTTATGACCTGCCAGCCTGACTCCAGGGACAGACGCACACTGGCGCGGGCTCCGGCTTCAGCGAGGCCATTGCCCTATCCAGATGACCTTGGGCAAGTCCCTGCTCTGCATTGAACCTGTTTTCCCCATTTGTAAAATGGGGTTCTTAGCATTTCCCTACACGAGATAGTGTTTCTGGATTTCTCGGCATGGTGCCCAGCACATGGAGATCATTTACGGTGCAGTTACTGTTGTAGGAACTCAGCCTCTAATGGAATCAGACACGTAATCATCAGTCATAATGTTTTAATTTTGTCCTTTTTTTTTTTTTTGCCGGAGGGCGGGGAGGCGTTGGGGAGTAGGGATAGGTGCATAGTTTGCAGCCCTTGGCTTCCGAAGGCATAAAGTTCCCACTCGGAAACGACTAACTAAAGAATCAACATGGGGCAAAAAGTCCAGACGAAGTACTATCTTGTAGGTCCTTGGGCTTGGAGTCAAAATCCGTGGTCGGATAAGTGGGTAAAAAGAGACCGGAAGATCCGGAGACTTAGACTAACTAGGAAACAAGCCTCAAGGTTACATTAAAGCCCTCTGTGTGCCAGTTTGAATAGATAACTATTCTGTTCTGGCTTCTGCGTCGGCCTGGGACTTCGCTCCTCCCCCGCCTAGGGATGTGTTTTGTTGACATACACGCTCGACGAACGTGGGCTAGCAGCCTTTCAGCCACCAGGGTGCGCTGCTCCCCCAGAGTGATTTTCGGTCCTTGAAATCGAGTAATAGGACGGTTACTGTTTTATCATACACAAAAGGACACATTCCACAGCATTGTTCCTCGTGTAACATTCTCCTTGAGGCTTCCGGGAAATCCTTCGATTGCTGGACCATACTTATTTTTAAAATTCTTAATACTAATCATCTTTTGAGGATGGATTTATTTGGAAATACCAGAAATGTTATTTGAGCCTAAATCTGGTGACTTAGGTGGTAAAGATCAGGCAATTATTTGTGATCAAAAACCCTATGGAGGGACGCTTGGGTGGCCCAGTCAGTTAAGCGTCTGCCTTCAGCCGGGGTCGTGATCCCAGGGTTCTAGAATAGAGAGCCCCAGGTTGGGCTCCCAGCTCAGTGGGGAGTCTGCTTCTCTCTTTCTCTCTCTGTCCCTCCCCCCCATTTGTGCTTTCTCTCTCGCTCACTCTCTCTCAAATAAATTCTTAAAAAAAAAAAAAAAAAAACTATGGATTTAAGACATGACTTTGCTGATTTTTCTCCAGTAACTCAAAATCTCTGAAGGTAGTTGGAGAAGAGGTACAAAAAGATTGGGTCATAAAGCCCTGTTGACATAAGTGTAAGCCTTCTTCCCCAGGTGAAGTATGATGCTTAGTGGCTGCCTGCCAGGTTCAGCTTGCTGACTTAAAGGAGCTTACCGTCAGGTAGGGGAGACCAGTAACAAAAAAGGGTGATCATAGATTTCTCTTAACCTTCTCATTTCAGGTTGTTGATCATTATGAAAATCCTAGAAACGTGGGGTCCCTTGACAAGACATCAAAAAATGTTGGAACTGGATTGGTGGGGGCTCCAGCATGTGGTGATGTAATGAAATTGCAGGTACCACTGGTTTTCATCTTTGATGGTAATGACAGTGATCCCGTTGCTCATACAGTGCTTCGTTGTTTACAAAGCATTTGCTCACACAGCTTTCCATTTGGGCTCTGTATGGATTCTTGTGAGATGACGACATGGTTCGAAGTTAACAATTATTAGGGCAGAGACTGAATCGTAGTTCTCTTGTATACTGTGCTGGCCTCTTCCGGTGTTGCTTTTCTACTCACTATCAGCTTAAATTCCAACTTCAGCGAAGTAGAAAGTTTTGTGAATTTTACTGATCAAAGGAAAACCACAACCATTCAGTTAGCAATCCCCAGTGAGACAGGAAATGCCACATGTCAAGCCTCCCCCAAATTGGAAACAACACAAAGGTAGTGACTGGTGCTTTGAGTAAACCGTAGCTTTGTCGACATCTGCTTCATCGTGGCGAGGAGGCAGCTTGCCAGAGGTCTTCGTGCCTATCTTGGAAAACAAAAACAAGGCAGGAGAAACCACTAGATGTCATTTCATGCCAAACTAAAAAGCACTAACCAGAGACCTTTATTGCAGTCTCTCCCAGCATTTAAAGATGCAGATTGACAGAGCAGCTAGGAGCAGAACTTCATAGCCAAAAAGCAGACTAGTGTTGCAAAATAAAAGGGGGGGGTCATATCTTTCAGCTTATCTTTACCAGGTAGGCCTGTATCACTCTGATGATCATTCCTACATTTAACACTTCATCACCGAGCCCTTTGTGACAAATCAAATTCAGTAATGTTAAAACTTAGGATGTGGAAAGCAAGACCAAAGCCCTTGGGGAGAGCCCCAGTGAACCCCATAAATGCAGGTTCTACAGGGCAGCCCAGGAACCACTGCTTACCTCCTTTCTCTTTTCTAGATTCAAGTGGATGAAGAGGGGAAGATTGTGGACGCCAGGTTTAAAACATTTGGCTGTGGGTCTGCTATTGCCTCCAGCTCGTTAGCCACTGAATGGGTAAAAGGGAAGACGGTAAGGTTGCTTGCAGATTGACAGAATTGAATCACATTCCTGACAAACCTGCCTCTGAGTTAAGGGAAGGGTCTAGTTATGGGGGGCTGATTTTTTTCAAAATATTCTAAGAATTTTTTAAATTTCTCCTCAGGTTTTGATTAAATTCTCTACATTGGGGATTATGGATAATTTTGTTAAGTGTTTCGTATTTTGGAGGTTTTTGTCAATCATTTTTATTTGGGGGTTTGGGTGGTGTTTTGTTTAGGGTTTTTTTGTTTGTTTTTATTTTTAGAGGAGGAGGAGGAGGAGGAGGGGCAGAGGGAGAGAGTCAGAAGCAGGCTCCACACCCAGTACAGAGCCCAAGGCAGGACTCAATCTCATAACCTTGAGATGGTGACTGAGCCAAAATCAAGAGTTGGGTGCTTAACCGACTGAAACACCCAGGCACCTCTGTTTAGTTTTGATTTTAATTAAATAGAAAATAATCTTCACCTCTCCCTCTCTACAAAGAAATCTATGGCTTTCTCCAAGTTTGCTGATTAAAATTTCTTAGGAGTCTAAGGGTGGGAGAGGTTGTATTGTGGTTTGTGTTCTTATTTATTTCCTTCCATCATGTTTCAGGAAGGATTGCAGGTGGCTTGTAAGGATTCATGAAATAACTAGCCTGTGCTAAAAGAGGGATTAAAGAATCAAAAACAGCAAAGATGGAGGCAAAGTGAACAAATAAACCAGAACAATGATCCAGGTGGCTCGTTGGCAGGCCCTCTGAGGGTGGAAATGAGAGGAGCTGGAGCATCTTTTCTGTTCTTTCTCTGCCAAAGCCTCTTTCCCAGCAGCTGCAGAGGTAGAAGGTCCCAAACCCAGTGAAGAGCTGGAGTTTCCAAAATCCAGTCATTAAAACTTCTCGGAAAAGCCAAAATACAGGGCTGCTTATCTTTGCAGCCCCAAGGGACCAAGTTCAGGAGCTGAGTCACGGAGGTGTGTGCTTGCGGAGCTGGGCAGCTCTACAGCAATGCCTTGTGCCCCCTGCTTCCTGTGGCTCTGGGCCTTCTGGCCGGTGAGCTTCTCTGGCGAGCACAGACCTAACCTGATTTGGAGGAGGTGCCTCTGAAGTGATCTGTTAAGACCTGTCCTCAGGGAAAAGGGCAAGTGAGACAAGGTACCTGTGCTCCCAAAATCTGGCCTTTGAGTTGTGATCAGAAAGTGGAGGAAGAGGGCCTTTCTTTGACCTTGAGGTCCTCCCATCTGAGTTACTAGGAACAGAACATGAAGCCTTACCCTTGAAGTCAGCGGAATTGGGAAACTGGGGGACAGATGGGGAACCCCGGCTCTCCTTAAGGCAGCAGCAGGGCTCCATTCCACGTGCATCTGCCTCCCATGCCCTTGGGCACTCGAGCAAACTCAGGCATCCTTTTTGGTCTGTTTCAACCAGATAGATTCTCTTTTGGGCAGAGGATGATCCCAAGACCGGTCTGTGCCACTGCCAAGTGCTGGAGTGCCACTGGCCTACTTGCCATCTCTCTGACCGCCCTGACACCAGTCAGCACTTCTAGTTGAAGGGATTTATTCTAAACATTTGGTAGAAGGACATCAGTGAAGCTGATACTCACAAAACCAGAATAGGAAACCACTGCTTTTAAATTTAAAGAGAGACTCCTGTCGCTGGCCTCAAGCAGACCCCTAAGAGACGTCTCACTGGCTGGCTTGTAGAAGTGTCTCTGCCGGCCTTGCTTACCCAGCCAACTGGTGGAATGTGTATACTCCATACTGGACCCCCCCAGCTGCAGCCTTGACGCATGAGTGAGCGTCCTTTGGGGTTGTTAAATGGAAAGTCATCCCCCACCACCCTGTCGTCAGGGCCTCTATGGCCTTCCTTTTTTATTGCCTGTTCCTCAAGCTAGACTAAAACTACTCTTCTCTCACATATGCCTCTCAGGTGGAGGAAGCCTTGACCATCAAGAACACGGACATCGCCAAGGAGCTGTGTCTTCCCCCCGTGAAACTGCACTGCTCCAGTAAGTCTCTGCTCCATAATGCCAACGCGCTTGCACAGTTGGGAGTTAGTTTTGTAATGCCATCAACTGGCATTTGTGCGGAGTAATGGCGAGTCCGTTTTGGTTGCAGAGTCCATAACCCTCAGATGGTTAAAGCCCCCGGGTCTCACAACCTATCTCCAGGAGGGTCTTACAGGAGGTGGTGTGTGCTGGGCGTCAGTCGAGCACTTTGTGGTATCTTTTCTAAGCCTCAGAATTGTCCTCTAGTCCACAGACGGCGTCATCATCTCTCCCTCTTACCGGGAAAGCAGGGCTCAGCTTAAAGCACGCCAGTCACATGGCTTCTAAGTGGGAAAGCCAGGCCCTACACCCCAATCTTTGATTCCAGAATCTGTGCTGTTCCCACCCTGTTGGGAAACAAGTTTGGACGAGTAAAGGAGAAAATTCAGCTTCTGCCATAATCCTATCTGTCTCATGTGTTACCACTTCCTTCCCAGGTGCTGTTACTGTGTATACAGTCTGCCTCCATGTGTACGGAATGACTAAGCCCCGTTGTGCAACAGTCCCCTGTACACTGTCCTAAGAGAAAGCCCAGATGCCTTAAGACTTACACTTGGCTTTCCAGTTCAGTCTCTGTCTTAAATCTAAAGCTTTTTCCACCTTCTCTCAACCTTCTAGGGGAAGGAGGGAATGAGAAACAGTAGCCTTAACTTACTGACCAAATTAGTTAAAAATCAGCAGAGAGCCAGGCCTCTTGCCAGAGTAAGACTCACAGGGGTACTGAGGGGCAGGGACGTGCTAACACAGTTGTCAGGAAGTCTGCTAAGACCCAAGTTCTTTCCACCTGAGCTGGGATTCCAAGTACCCAGGAGTAAAGGTCATAGCTTGTCAACATTTTCAGAAACCCCCAGCCTTTTCATTTGGCCTTCTTGGGCACTGCAGCCTTTAGCTACTGCTCTCTGCCACTTGCTTACTTTTATTTTCCCACATAGCCTCATTTTAATATTGACTCCAAAGTAAGAGTTTTCAAATTTGGGATCCCTAAGGAGGATGTGGCAGATGCCACCTGTCAACAAAGTGGCATGACCTATGTTATGGCAGCTTAAATAGCATTCACTTCATGTATTCCTGACTTCCGTGTGAGCAGATGAGAACTAACTAACCACTCCTGTGGCCTTCCGACATGTCACTTTATTATCCTCACACTATCCTGGCAAGGAAAGAATGTCCCAGTTTTATAGAACAGAAAGGGGATTCCAGGAGGCTGAGGGACTAGCCTAGAATCCCAGGTATTTAAACCGTAGTCTGCCTCCTAAGCCACGGGCAGGAGTAATCGGGCTCAGAAAACAGCTGGCTGGCTTTCCAGGCCTGCTCCTGACCCACAGCACCATGGCCAGGGGGCTCTGGTAAGCCCTTCCCAGCACCGCTGCCCTCCAGTTCTTAAAGATGCGATTCCCAAGACCCTCTCTGTACAGTCTATGAACTGTCTTTCCTTGTGCTCCTTCCAGTGCTGGCCGAAGATGCAATCAAGGCTGCCCTAGCGGATTACAAACTGAAACAAGAACCCAAGAAGGGAGAGGCGGAGAAGAAATGAGCCCTCAGCAAAGCTTCCAGCAGGTCAGACCTGCTATCTGTCCACCCACTGCGCAATCACTACAGATGTTCAAAAGCCCCCCACGCTATAGTAAAGGAGCTCTGAGACACGCACAGCGCTTGGTGGTCACCTGGGGGCTGCCATGCAAGCAAAATATACAGTTTACTCATTTCAAGTCCTGTGCTTTCTTTCAGCCCACTCTTAGCGCCTTAACCCTGTTTGTGTATATTTTGACTTGGATGCATGGCCTCAAAACTGAAATTCGTCACGAAGGCTCAAGTGTGGTAGTCCACGAAGTGCACAAATATTAATTTCACCTAAAACTATCTTGGTGAAGATTACCAATAGAAGGCCATGGTATGATTATTTGATAGAACCAATTATTGTACATAAAACAGATTTGCATATATATAAATATATTGCATATATATATAGAATAAAAGAATGTAAAACCATGTTTTTCTCTGATAAGCTTTGCCTCTTGGATCCCTCATTCACCCCAGGGTTCTGCCCATAGCCCCTTGAGGCTCCCAGGTGCTGGACCATGATGACGTGCGCACCTTTCTGAGCAAACTGGACAGTAAAGACCATGGACAGAGCCAGCCAGATGTGTGTCACGTTTTATGGAATGGGGGCAAAGGTAAAAGGAGAGAGCCATCTCTTCGTTGTACTTTACAAAATAGATTGTCAAATCAACAGGAGTCCAGAAGAATCTTTTTGTAATTTCACTGGATTGTGAAATGCTAAAACCTGAGAAACACTGGCTCTGTCAATCCCCTAAAGCTACAGAGCAGCTAGGGAGCGGGGAGCGCCTGTGTCTGTGGTGGTGGCCTTGTCACCTTCCGGTAGAGGGGTGGAGTTGGTGGCCCCCGGGCTGGGATGAAGTGTGCTCTCAGGGTAGCGAGGCCAAGCCAGGGCCACGGCCATGGTAGCAGCTGGACCGCCCTCTGGCGCGGGGGAATTTGCAGAACCTTACATCTTGCAAGCCCCGAAGCACGTGGAGCCTCTGGCAAAACAAGCTTTTCAGAGTCTACCAAAATCTGCCTTCAGTAGTGGCCACCGCAGAGGTGGGTCTGGACCCCAAATAACAAAATGGGAAGCAACACGAACACAGGCATAAAGGCCTACTACCACCACTAAAAGAGAAAGCCGAGCTGCTCACCTACGAATGATGCTTTTAAAGTCACCCAGACTGGAGGATCTCCGAACATAGCAGCCAGAATGGATAAAGCTGAAGATTTTTCTAGAAGGCGAAGCTAAAAGAACAGATGATGAATTTGAAGTTCTTACTAGTTTGCGTATAGAGGTACCAGCTTTTTATACTAAAATGCCTCAGCTACAAGTCTTAAAAATGATTTAGCACAGGCTACATCAGAAGCCTTGGTGTCAGTTTCTTTGTGAGGATTTTCAATCAGATTATAGAATATTTGGAGATTAATACTCAGTAATTATGGATAAATATATACAATTTGAATAGAAACATGTATATTACTCATGTAGCAAACAATTTGGTACCTACTTCATAGCAAATGAATGTGCCCGTCAGCTCTCAAGGGGCCCCCAATCTAGTGCAAGAGTGATAAGCTGGTAGTTAAAATCCAGTGTGATGAATGTTGTGATGGAATTAGCACAGGTCGTTGTTCCTCTCATTGGGAGGAAAGGCTGTTGAGGTTTTAGAGAACTGGCCCAGCTGCTTGGAACCCTGAACTTAAAAATGAATTTAGCCACAACTTTGACCCAAGAAGTTTATCTAGGTACATATATATCACTGATGGGATTCAGATTTCATACATTAAAGGCTGTAACAGTATGACTAAAAACAAACAAAAAAAACACCTAAGGGATGAGTTGAAAATGGAGATTTCTAGGCCCGGGATTTTTGGCTTAGGTCCCTACAGGTGATTCTAATGCCAGTGACTTCTGATGGCTGCCTGGATGGTTCTGGGTAGCGGGGGAGCCAGGCCACAGGGAAGAAACTGCTTTTGTCCATTCTCCCGTCCTGCCCTGCACAGGTGTGCGACTTGAGTAGTTCACTCTGAACTGTCTCTCCAGGTACAGTGACGTGAGCTTTAAGGACCATCCACCCCTGGCCCCTGCAGGCCTAACCTACCCACCGTCCCTCCTGACCCCCATCTGTCCCCCAGGGTTGTGGGTATCATTCTGCGAGGTACCCATGGTCTTGCATCAACCAAGTCCCACTTAAAGGAGGCCCAATTTTCTAGCAAAAATGTCTTAAAGTACCAGCTAACCATCTCAAATCTCCTTCAACTCTTCAAAAGTAAGATGTGTGTTTTCCGATGGTGGTTTTTTGTCCAGGCGTGGGCTGGCTGTCTCTTCTCTTAAATATACCTCCTTTGTTTAAAAAAAAAAAAAAGAAAGAAAAGAAAAAGAAAAAGAAAAAAGTCCTCTGAGTCCCGGAGAAGTCCTGAGTCCGGAACTTCAAAGGGCCATTCCCTCAACAGCCTGTGGAAAGGGCCACAGAACAGGGCCTCATAGGAATCTCCAATTAGGGCCTCTGGGTGGAGTCATGTCAAATTGTCCTGTGTGGCACATTCTACTATTTAATTCACAATCCCTCTAGGCTAAGCTGGTCTCATTCCCTTCTTCATTATATATGGCGACACTGCAATTCCCCCACCGCTTTTCTTTGTAATTTAAAAAATGAGACCTCTCTGCCTGGGGTTAGCATCCTCCTGAGGGTTGAACCAGAATTCTGCACATCACAGACCACTCACAAACAGCTCGGGCAACATTACCAGAACAGTCCAAACCTCAAAATACATGGTTGTGCAGCTAAAAGAAACGAATTTTTGTGACTTACATTCAAGATCTCCCCCTCGCCCCGCTTTGCCCAGACAAATCTAGTTTTAACCACACGAGGGCGTCGTTTACCCTTCAATGAGCTTAAAGTAGATCTGAGCACCTCTGAGTCAAACTTCGGCAGGGAGATGTGGATGTAGAAGTTTCAAGAGTGTATCCTGCACCCAAGCCCCATGCCAGGCCCTTACACTGGTATTCTGTTCCTTCTTGTGACAACCTTCTGAGGTGGACATTATTTAAACTGACTTACGCCAAAGCCCACACTTCTTGGTTTGCTTTTGGGAGAACACACCAAAGATTCCGACCGACCGCACACCGGAGGCTCACCTGAGCCTTGAGCCTTCACATGGAGATGGTACACCAACACAGGATGAGCCCCAATCCATTCATTTGACCACCTCACCACCAAGCTTCATGGTCCTGACCTGGCTGCACATCAGAGTCGTCTGGGAGCCGGGTTTAACCCCAGCGCCTCATTAAATCTCATGTCCTGGAGGTGGGGCCTGGGCACTGGTGTTTTTAAAGCTCCCCAGGAGCTTCCAGTGTGCACCCATGGGTGAGACCACGGTGCACTCTGCAAATCAATTTGCTAAAATGATTTCAGTGGCTGCACACAGTCCTGTGATGAGGTGTCACTTCCCATCTCCAAAAGAGCTCCTGAGTCCCTTCTTCTCTGCCCCTCAGCGTCTGCCTCAGTCTAGACCTTCCTCTTCTCCCCCGGCTTCCCCACTGGTCTCCCTGCCTCCAGCCTCACTGCTGGGATCCACTTTGCGCGTGGCTGCCAGAGGGGTCTCCCTAAACAAAAGTGACCTTGTCCATGGCTCCCAGTTGTCCAAACTTTTCCTACCACATCGATGGATTTGCTCCAGGATGCCGAACCTTACCACTAGGCCTTCCCCTTGCTATTCCTTCTGCCAGGAATGCCCTTGCCAAATGTCTTCCCTTAACCTCCACTCAGCCTGGGAGCCTCATCTCGGGCCTCACCTCTTCTGGGAAGCCTTCTAGATTGTCCCAGGCTGAGCTCGGTGCCGCTTTCTCCTTCCACAGCCCCCTATACTTCTTAATCATGTATGTGTCATGGACAGCATTGTAATTTGCTGTTCTCTTGTCTTTCCATATCATTATGCAGACACTGAGTCTTTATTTTTTTTTTTAGTTTTAAATAGGTAACGTGCTACAAGAAAAGAATTCAAACACCCTGAAATGGCAGAGTGCTATGTAAGTGTCCTTGCCATCCCTAACGCCCCAGTGTCCTTCCGCAGAGGCAGTCTCTGATACTCGTTTCTTAGGTGTCCTTCCAGAAATTCTCTAGGCAAATCCAAGTATACATGTGTTTAAATAGACCGTTCTGTTACTTCTTTTTTACACAGGTGGTAACACTATACATGCTTCTGCCATGTTTATTTTCCTTTTGGCCATATTTCTGAAGGCCATTCCCTATCCGTTCCCATAGACCTGCCACATTCTTAACAGCTGCACAACATTCCATGTGTGAAGGTCCATAATTTAGTTTTCTGTTGATGATTGTGAACCTCATTTTCATGGCAATGTCTTAATTAGGGGACCCAGCATCTGGTACAGTTCTTATTAGGGGACTCCCTGAATGCCTATTGAGTGGATGGACGGATGGACGGACGGATATATGCATGCATGGATTGGTGGGTAGATGGACGGATTCGTGGGTAAGTGGAGAGATGGATGGGCGGGTCAGTGGATGGGTGGATGGATGGAGACTGTGGGAGTGGATGGGTGGGTAGATGAATGGATGCACGGATATGTGGGTGGATGGGTGGGTTAGTGGGTGAATGGATACATAGATGGACAGTGGGTGGACGGACGGACGGACGGACGGATGGATGGATGGAGAAACAGGCTGAGAATGGTGAAATGCCTTGCCCCAGATGACACAGCTAGGAAGCAGCAGGTTAGCACTCCGCTGAGGCCCTCTATCCCCCTCCCACCCTGTTCAAAGCACCACACCACAACCACGACCATGTCTCTAATTTAACCTTTCCTAGATGTTGTTCCCAGATTTTGGCCACTTGGGACCACATCAGAATGCACAGTGTTAGATCCTCACATTAAGCATGTCCTGTTAAAACTAGCTCTCCCTATCCTGGAGTCTTCCTTAAAAGCCAAACAAATGAGGGGTCCCTGGGTGGCTCAGTCGGTTAAGCGTCTGCCTTCAGGTCAGGCCATGGTCTCGCGGTCCTGGGATCGAGTCCCGCATCAGGCTCCCTGCTCAGCGGGGAGTCTGCTCCCTCTCCCTCTGCTCCTTCCCCTTGCTCAGTGCTCTCTCTCTCTCTCTCATGAATGAATGCCAAACAAATGAGAGATGCCTCTTGATAACTGAGGCTCCTTGAACTTGAGGCAGGAGTGCAGGCTCTGTGTCCATCCTCATGGCAGGACAGAATAGTTCTAGGTCCCACTGAGTCTCGGTAGAGTGAGGGGGACCCCTGCAGACGAGCTCCAGCCCCAACCAGAAGATGGATGTAGAGTACATTCCTCATCAATGGCTCTTTCTGGCCTATCTGCTGGCTTTCTCAGCCAACCCTCAAAAAGCCACCCCCCCCACCCCCAGAAAAGGGAGTCCCCACACAGGGAGGCACCAGCAGGGCAAAGCAGAGTGAGCTGGGAGCACTGGAATCAGAAAGGTTGGTTCAAACACCAGCTGCCACTGGGTAACCCTGAACAAGGGACTTCAAGCACCCTGAGCCTCAGCTTATTCATCTGCAAGATGGGAATGAAAACAGTACCTACGCAGTCAAGTTGACTTGACAATTAAATGAGACAATGCAATAAAGCACATGATACATAGAGCTCGTTGTCATGGTGCCGGTTATGATCACGCGCAACAGCTCAGCCCTGACCACCTGCCAGGCACAGTTGCTCGGTGTTGATACAGAGGAGATCATGGACTCCTCCCAGGAAGCCTCAAAGGCTATTATTATCCCATTTTACGGATGAAGAAACTAAAAGGTAAAGTGACCTGTCCAAGACCACACAGCTCGGAAGCGACAGAGGCGGAATTCGAACCCAAGGCTGTCGGATCCAGAGTCCTGGCACTCTGCTTGCTGCTTCTCTACTCCATTCTCTCCCCTGCCCTGATTACTGTTGGCACTGGTGTTATTATGACCATTACGCATAGTAACTGCAGTTACTCTTACTTCTACGTTGCTGCTACTGTTACTCATTTTAAAATACTAGAACCTCGAAGTTTTCAACCTATGATGTCTTCGCCACCAGAGCGGCCCTCACAGTAAGGCCTTCAAAATGCTGCAGAGCCCTGGTCTGGCTGCCCTGGTGCAGGACACACACAGCTGTGACTTCGGTCATACACGGCTTGCTGGGCAAGCTCCCTCCACCATGCTTGGCCAACCACAGGGCATGGCTCTCCCCCAGGTCCAGCCTCAGATACCACCACCACCCTCCCCGCCCAGCTATCTTGGGAAAACTCCAGCTCCTGGTCTCACCTCAGAGAAGCCCAGCTCCCAGAATAACTCCAAAAGGCCCCCAGGGTGAGGACAACTATTACTGGCCTAGAGCTGCTGGTGCCAAAGAAGGTTCAGGGGCCTCGCATCCTGCCCCCAGTACCTCGGGCCAATGGGTCGCAGGAAGCCCCAGTGGGGAAATTGGGCTGCACCCCCCTCTGCCCAAACATCTCCCCACCATACGCAGTCCTGGGTCGCTGGCGGGACAAAAGGGCCTTAGGGAGCAGCCCTGGATGGGGACCTGGGGACTTGGGTTCTGATCCCAGCTCTGCCATGATCCCTGCTTGTGACCTTAAGCAGGTATCGAACCGCTCTGAGCCTTGATTTCCCTTTCTGAAAAATCAGCAGAAAACTGGCTCCTAAGTCATAGGATTGTTGTGAGGATTGAATGGATTATCATAGGTCAAGTTAAAAAGAACACAGAACCAGGCATGTAGTAAGCACTCAATAAATGTTAACTGTCATCACCTTCACCATCACCCCCACCACCACCATTGTCATCATCAGCATCACCCTTCAACATCACCACCATCCCCATCATCATCACCATGATCTCCATCATCACTACCACCATCTTTGTCATCCCCATCATCCCCATCATCACCACCATCCCCATCATCACCACCATCCCCATCATCGCCACCATCTTCATCATCACCACCATCCCCACCATCCCCACCATCCCCATCATCACCACCATCCCCATCATCACCACCATCACCATCATCACCACCATCTTTGTCATCCCCATCATCACCATCATCACCACCATCTTCATCATCACCACCATCCCCATCATCCCCATCATCACCACCATCACCATCATCACCACCATCTTCATCATCACCACCATCACCATCATCACCACCATCCCCATCATCACCATCATCACCACCATCCTCATCATCACCACCAACACCATCATCACCACCATCATTATTACAGGTCAGATTCCCCAGGAAGCCGACTCTGAGATGGAACTTAGCATGAAGGGTATTTATTCGGGATTATTCCTGGTATCTACACCTGTGGAAGGGTGGTAAGAAAGCAGGATTGAGCTGAGGGAGGAGATGGACAGCAGTGTACCCCTACCAAAAGTGCCTGTTGATCCCACGGGGAGCTCTAAATCGAATAGCCCCTCAGAGTTGCATCTGGGCCCTTGTCGCTTACAATCTCTAGAATTTATCACAATATTGGTTTCAAGCCTTCATCTTCCCACTCGTTTTCCAAAGGAGATCTGTGTATTACACAAAGAGGAGCCAAGGGCTTACCACCAATGAATAAATCATTAATGGTGGAATTCCAGGCATCTGTTGGGTTTACTATCTGGGGGCAAAGGAGCTTTGTGGAAGCTTCTCACACTGTCCCACTTGCCCTGCAGCCCCAGAATCCTGCTCACTTTCCCACGACAGCGGGGCCCCTGGGACCATCTCCCTTCGAGTGGGTACTCATCCATTCTAACCCCAAAGGCTTGGGACACCATGGCCCTGCTTCCTGGCAAGCCTTCTTGGGCGGCCACCGCGATCTGTCTCCTCTTGACCTTTCCCACTCTTTTTTCTAGGGAGCTGAACCAAAGGATGATCTGCTCGTGCAGGCGAGTCCCTTTCTGGCCAAGTTGATGGAGCTGAGGGCCTCAGGGAGAGAGCCTGGGTCAGGGCCGCCTACACTGCATGGCCACAGGCAAGTGTGGGCCCCTCTCATTTAAAAAATCTTCGAGGGGCAGTTACAGGGCAAAATGGGGTCACACGATCAAAGTGCCCAGGACAGCCAGGCACACAGTAGGTGCTTACTAAATCCACAGGACAGGCCCTTAGCAAGCACCACAGGGGAGAAGATGTCAGGATTTATGCCAAGCAACAGCTTGTCACTGAACCTCTCTCTGGCCCCGGAGGCCTACCTGCCTACCTTTTGTCCCACTCACCCCATTCCAGCCCCAATGGCCTCCCTGCCATCCCTCAGACTCACCAAGTTCATTCCCACCTCAGGGCCTTTGCACTTGCTGGCCCCTCTGCCCAGAGCCCCCTTCCCCAGAGCTTCCCAAGGCTGCCTCCTCCCTTCTCATCCTGTCCACCCCGGCTCAGGTAGAAACCCGTGCCTACTCACTAGCTCATCACCCTGTTCATTTTCTCCGCCATACACAGCACTCTGGATTCACCTTGTTCAGGCAAGGTATGTCTGAGGACTCACCATTCAATCTCTGATGCCTAGAACAGTAGCTGTGTACAATACGGGAAGTGCTCCCAAAGGCCCCTTTTGGCCACGGGTCCTGAAAAAGGTGGGAGGCAAAAGAGACCATTCTCACTCCCTGGGCAAATCTTTCCCCTGCTCTGTATTTGCAGTTTCTCTGCAAAAGGAGGAGATTGAGCCCAATGATTCCATATTCCCTTCCAGCTCAAACAAAAAGATTCCACAAACTTGGACAACTTCTATTTTAGCCAATAACCAACTCATGCCAGAACATGATTCATCTCTGCCGATTTTGCCTAGCAACCAGCCCTTCTCCCCACACCCCGAATCAACCCCCCCCCAAGAAAAATTCCTCCCCCACCACACACCCGCCCCACCTCCCCCCACCCCTCTTCTGGTATCCTGGAGAGGAATGCAAGGCTTCAAGATGCCCCCCGTCTGTCTGCCACCAACATTTTAACGCAACCTCAGAATGTCTCGGGCTATGTCTGGAACAAGCTGGGGGGAACTGCTCCCCCCCCCCCCCGGGGATTAGGACAGGAAACAGGAGCCGAAGTGAGGCAGGCAGAAAGCGCTGACCCAGCACGGGGAGATCATTTCTATTCTGATGCCTCACCCTCCTCAGGCCTTGAAAAGTGTCTGTGTTTTAGGGAGGAAGAAAGGAGAGACCAGGAAAGCAGACAGGGCGCAGGGAGGCTCCCTGCCCGAGACAAACCCAGCCCACTCAGATGGCCCCAGAGATGTTTGCCTCCAGTTCCCCACAGTGAGAAAAAAGACTTGTCCCATCTCAGCCGATACTGGAAAGCATTTAATAATCTTCAGTACCCGCTTGCGACACAAAATCTTGGCAATCTAAGAATAGAAAGGAATTTCCTTAACTTGAAAAAGGATATTTACCAGAAAACTAACAGCAAACCATTTGCCCACTGGAAAACTTTGGAAACACTATCGTTAAGATCAGTCACCAGGCAAGGACGTCCACCACCACCACCTCCTCCACCAACACCTCCACCATCATCACCACAACCTCTACCACCACCTCCACCATCACCACCATCACCTCTACCTCCTCACCATCACCTCCCCAACCATAACCTCCATCATCATCACCTCCACCTCTACCACCGCCTCCACCATCACCACCATCACCTCTACCTCCTCAACCATCACCTCCTCCACCATCACCACTACCACCATCACATCCACTATCATCACCATCACCTCTACCTCCTCACCATCACCTCCCCAACCATCACCTCCGTCATCATCACCTCCACCTCTACCACTGCCTCCACCATCACCACCATCACATCTACCTCCTCAACCATCACCTCCATCACCACCACCACCATCATCTCCACCATCACCACCACCACCATCATCCCCACCATCACCACCACCGCCTTCACCTCCTTGACCACCACCTCCTTTACCAACACCTCCACCACCACCCCCACTTCCTCTACCACCATCATCTCCACCTCTACCATCACCTCCACATCCATCTCTTCCTCTACCATCACTCCACCACCTCTGCCACCATCACCACCTCTACCTCTACCATCATGACCACCTCTGTCACCATCCCCTCCCCCTCTACCAGTCAATTTGATGACAGTCAGGGGACCTGGGCTGGAGACCTGCCTCAGCCATTACCTGTCTGGCTAACTTTGGGTCTCAGTTTCCCCATTTGTAGCTTGAGTGGTAGGACTGTACCGACTGTTTGCAAACGACGCTCCCCTGAGCGCTAGGGGCCCCTGCAGGGGGCACATCCCCTGGTAGCCCATTCCCCTTCCAAAAAGCAGCTCTTCTTTAATTCAACTTCTGTCAAGATTCCTGGTGAGAGTTTATTAGAACAAAGGATTCTGTGGCTCGAAAGAGTTGAATATCAGCAGATACACAATCAATACAAGCGGGGACTAAGGACAGAACCAGGTAATTCATGGGCAAAGGACTCTATAAGGAGAAGCCCCTTTCTCATCAGCAATCAGACAGCAGTACCTACCCGGACAATGGAATACCATTTCTCACCTATTGGATTAGAAAAACACTTAACGCCAGCAGTGTTGTCAAGGACGTGGGGAAGTTGGGGCACTCCTAGACCCAGGTGGGAATGGAAACTGGCGCCGCATCTTGGACCAGTCATTTGGCAGCACCTGTGAAAAGGTGATGCATGTACCTCCGACCCGGCGATCCCACGAAGGACCTACCGGCCCAAGTGCTCCGTGCGTCTGCAGAGACAGGCACATGCGGGACCCCCTGGGAAATGTGTGAGGACACAGGGCCACCCAGCTCTGCCATCTGTGACCGCGCTTCCATGAGCTCGCCCAGGGCCTGCTGTGGCCACCACATCTACCCGGAGGAACCCTGAACTCGCTCCATTCTGGGGACACCCAAAGGCCAGGTGAGCGGAAATCTGGGCTCATACCTCAAAAAAGTGACTTGCTTATGTAAGTCCATCACGCCAGGGCCGCTCCCCAGAACTCAGAGCTCTCTCCCTTCACGTAAGGTGGACCACAAAGCACAAGTGTGACCTTGGACCCATCAGCTCACTTTCACCAACAATTTACCAAGCAGGGATGGTTTTCTCATCGGCTAAAGAAGGCTGATCAAAGCGACTCCATAGCGATTTTTCAAATTAAATCATCTACATGAAAAGCCAGTTGGGAAATATGACTATGTCAAGACTGACACCCACCCCCACCATGTTCCAGGCTCTTGCCCCCTCCCCCCCACCAACCCAAAGCAAATTCTCTCTGAATATCCTCTCACTTGGCAGGAGCACCATCCACCGCTGCATCACTGCTGGGCATGTAGACAGCTTCCCTTTTTTTTTTTTTTTTCACTTATAAACGATGCTGGCATGAACATCCTCGAAGATCCACGCATAGGCTGGCTCCGGAAAAGAACTTCTGGGGTGAAGGGCAAGGACATGTACAACATTGGTCAGTGCAGCCACCTGACCCTCCAAGAGGGCCGTTCATCTTCACTCCGGTCTGCTGAAACCCAGACCGTGCGAAGATCAAATCTGGACAAAGACAAGATGTTCTTATCTTAGGAGAGGTCATGGGAAAGAATTCAAAAGTGTTTCTAACTGGCTCCCCAATAGCTGGCCCCATCCTTCCACCCAGAGCTCTGCTGCAGGCCAGGCGGCAGGGAAACTGGCCCTCGGGCCCAGCCTGTTAACTTAGGTGTGATAGAAGAAAGGACTTCCCAATAGGGAGGCGTTCACAGATGTTAGAGACAACCCAAGATGCCCAAAGAATTCCTCTAGGGGTCTCTTAAGATGGGGAGAGAGAGCAGTTTGAGCTCCCTGGGAAGGATTAAGGGGGCTGGGGGGGGGGGGATGGAAGCCAGGTTCTCCCAAGACCTTCTTGTCCAAGAATTGAGTGGCTGTTTGTACTTGGGGAAAATGGCATCCTGCAGCGCTTTCCCCCAGGTGCTGATAATAACGCCTCACACAGGATCGCCGCGTTTGGAGCCCACCAGCTGGCTGAAATCCAGAGCAAGCCTCCTTCTTCCCTTTGCCGGAGACTCGGCTGTGGCCCAGGGAGGGCAAGCGACTTGCCCCAGGCAGCACAGCCAGGGAGGGGGTAGAGCTGGACCCCCACCCCCACCCCGGGGCACCAGACCCAGAGCCAGCACCTGCCCAGGGCTTCCCACCTGCAAGTTCATGTCTCCGGAGAGCCCCAGGGCTGTGGGCTTGACCACCAGACCCAGTGGACTCTCAGAATCCCCACACATGCAGCATCCTGGGCAGGACCAAGGGCGCCGGGGTCCCAAGGGCCGTGTGTCTGCTTCTTCACCTGCCAGGTGACCTCGGGCCGGCCCCCCACGGGGGGCCTGCCCAGTGCGGCTGCCAGGAGCTCAGACACCAGATCCGCCAGCGCCAGCGAGCGGGAGCGCGCGCCCCGCAGGTGCGCACGCGCGCCCTGTGTGAGCCCGGAGGGCCGGGGGCGGGCTGGGGGCTGTGGTCCGAGGCCTTTTTGCCCCCTTTCCGCCGCCAGACCACGGGCGCCCCCCCGTGGCACGCGGCCACTGTGTTGACACCTTCTGCCCCAGCTGAGCTGCAGGGCCACGTGGAAGTGTGGGCGCCTTGGCCTTGGGCCTCTGCTCCAACCCCGTTTCCTGCCTTCGTGCACTCACCCATTCATTCATTCATTCATTGGGGAACAGGATTGCAGGCAGTCGTTAGAGCATTGGCCATGGGGTCCAAAAGCCTCAGGAGGTTCAAAGCCCGCTCACTTTCTGGCTGTGTGACCTTGGGCAAATCGCTTTACCTCTCCGAGCATCCTGCATAGAAGGTGGGTATCTGTGCCTCCCTCAGCTTTGTGAGGACCCAGTGTCTAGAAAGTGCTTAGTGCTGTGCCTGCTACACAGTAAGTACTCAAGAAGTGAGGGAAACTGGACCTCACAGTGGGACTTAAATACTGACCAAGGACAGAAGTAGGAGATTGGGGGCCGAGGGGGGTTTTCAGAGAGCCTCGTCTCGACCCTCCCCAGGGTGGGTGCAGAGATGTCCTACCTCCCAATGTCACCCTTCCTCTCTGCTCCCCAATCAAGGAGCAACTCGAAGGGAACTCAGCACTCCGTGCTCAGCATTCATTGAGCACCTACTGGGTACCCAGCTCTGTACTGGGCTCTGACCCGAAGTGCTGGGCAGGGAAGCCACAGAATGTCAGAGATCGGAATGGCTGGCAGCATCCTCTCCGCTGCTTCCCGGCAATAGGAGTGACAAAGATCATCAGAAAGGCTAACAGAAAGGGAGCCCTTTCTCCACACTGGGTCCCGGGGCCCGGAGCTTGAGGAGCATTTTCTCCTCTGAGTCTCGCAACAGGGCAGGACCTGAGCTTTCACAGGTGAGACGCTGAAGCTCCAAAAGGGGGGCAGAAGCTACTCAAGGTCACACAGCTTGGAAGTGGAATTGAACTCAGATTTGACTCCAAGTCTTTTAGAATGCAGACACCTTACATCCTTCCCCCCTGCGCCTGAAGGAGTCTCCTGCCCAGAGTCAGTGCTGAGAAGTATTTGGCTTGTTTCATAGATGGGAACCCAACGGAGAGGGGAGCGGAGATATTCTAGGTCACCTGGCAACTAATCTAGCTGGGTACCCCCCCAACCTTTCCCACTCCCCAGAAATAGCCCTGGCACCTGCCCCAGATGGGCCTGAGTCCCTGGGCTCCCCGACCCACGTTGTCAGCCACGCCTCCATGCACACTCGCCCAATGTCTAAGCTCTAACTGGGGTCACCGCACCTCGGAGGGAGACAGGGAACAGCTCTCACGGGACCCCTGGCCCCCATCAGGCACCAAACCCCCACAGAGGGGCATGCGGGGTTGGGGGTTGGTGAGCCTCTCTTCTCTCTAGCCCCATCCTTCACCCCCTCCTTGGGGTTCACGGGACTTCCCTGGCTGCTGGCCTTGTTCTGCTTTTACCAGCGTTGCCAGGACCCTCTGCCCTGCCCCCCCCCAAGACAAGATGTGATGACGCTGAAGTTTCAAGCATCTAAGAATCACTACCTTATGATTCCGAAGCTACTATACTTAGATCTGGAAGGAAGAGGTGACTCTCAGAACAGCGAGACACTTGGAGACTGACATTTCCCCCCTTTCTTCGGGCACAGCACTTCACAGTTTGTAGCTAACAGCAGCTCCCATCTACTGAGCACCCATGGGGGGGCCTGTTCTAAGCACTGGAAGTAAATGAACTCACCTTCCACCGCCTCACTGACGTAGGAGCCATTATTCCCATTTCACAGATGAGGAAACTCAGGCCCAGAGAGGTGAAGTGACTTGCCCAAGGTCACGCAGCCGGCTAGTGGCTAAGTTGAGATTTCAACCCAGGCCATGTGAAGCCTGTACCCCTAACCACCATGCCCCGCCATCCTACACATTATAAAGTGCGCTCACAGAATTCTGGGGGGTGGGGGGGGACAGGGCAAGGGCTGTGGTCCCAGGACTTTATACATGAAGAGCCCGTAGTTCAAAGTGACTTGCCCAAAGCCATGCAGCTAGGAGGAGCCTAACTGGGTCTCCCGGTTCCTTAGTTCTGTGCCCCACTATCTCTCCCTCCCCTTGCTGTCTCCAACCCTCCACCCCTGTACATTTCTCAGTCCCCTTTCCCCCCTGCACACCCCCTCGCTGAGTCCGGTTCCCCAAACCCTATGGCAGGGGCCGCAGGTGGCCACCCATAGACCTGGACCCTCCAGCCTTCCAGGGCACCCCCAGGTGCCCTGTGGGGCCCCAGTGGGTGGTGGGATGTCCGTGCTGGGCACTGCAGAGGCCTCGGGCATCAGGGACCCTGGCAAGAGCGGATTTACGAGTAGGACTATTTTATACTTTGCAGCTGCCGCTGTAAACCCTGGACCCATTTGGGGAGGGGGAGCAGCTGCGGGGGAACACCCGTGGGGCCCTGGAGCCAGTGCCAAATCCTTCCTGCTATTTCTGAGCAGCCGGAGGAATGCTGAAATTAAAACCGCCCGAGAAAAATGACAAATCCCTGTCCCCCTCCACACTGGCCTGCTTCTTCCCCAACAGCAGATGAGGAGCTAGAGCTGAAGCAGAGCAGAGCTAGACACAGCACAAGACTGCCCACCAGAGACCTGGATTCCTGGTCAGCTCAGGATGGGCCCCAGTCCCAGTCTGCTCCTTGGATGTCCACATATGAAATGTGGGGGGCTGGTCTAGAGCAGGATTTCTGACACCCTCTGAGCCTCAGAAGCTCCCTACAGTAACTGAGCTCAAACATTCCCACTTTAAGTTTCAATGCTCTCACTCCTGGCTGTGTGACCTTAGACAAGTTACTTGACCTCTCTGAGTCTGTTGTTTTCATCTGTAAGATGGGGACAAATAATGACCATCTCATTAAGAAGGTTGGAAGGATAAAATAAACGAACATCGGTAATTCCCAGCAGCTTTATTTGTAATAGCCACAAGCTGGAAAACCACCCAAACGTCCATCAGCAGGTGAATGGATAAACAAATTGCAGTACATCCGTACAAGGGAATACTACTCAGCAGTAAAAAGCAGTGAAATGTTAATACATACAATAACATGAATAAATCTCAGAACATCCGTGCTGCATGCGAAAAGCCAGATAAAAAGAGTACACTATATGGTTCCATTTATATAAAATTCCAGAAAATAAAAATGAGTCATAGAGATAGAGAACAGGTCAGTAGTGGTCTAGGGACTGAGGTGGGGGGGGAACAGCCAGCAGAGATCGCAAAGAGGTATGAAGAAACAGTCAGAGGTGATGGACATGTCCATTATCTTGACTTTGGCGATGGCTTCATGAGTATATGTGTATGTCAAAATTATCAAATTGCCATTTTAAATATGGGCAGTTATTGTGTGTCAATTATACGTCCATAAAGCTGTAATCACTGTGGTTGCATCTAGATGATTCTTTGATTCGTTTTCATCTCCTCCACTCAAATACAGCTTCAGATCTGTTGTGCCAATAGTGCGTCCTCAGTTCCTGGCACCATGCCCCGTGCCAGGGGGACAGTGGTGGACAGCCCCCCAGGCAGTGACAGTTGCCCAGCCGTACCCTTGGACACTCTGATTTAATCGGCCTTGGGGGCGGGGGGGCGCCTGGCTGACTCGTTCGGTAGAGCATGCGACTCTTGATATTGGGGGCGTGAGTTCGAGCCCCGTGGAGATTATTTAAATAAATAAATAAATAAATAAATAAATAAATGGTCTGGGTGGAGCCCAGGAGGTACGACATAACAAAGCTCTCAGACAATCCCAGTGTGCAGGTTGAGACCTGCCAGGTAGGGTAGGATCATCTCTTTACGCACATGGAAACAAAAGCCCAGAGAGGTGAGGACATTTGCCCAAGGCCACACAGCTACGAAATTACAGCGGGCATTGACACAGGCAGTCTCCCCCCAGGGCCCAAACTACCCGAACCACCCCAGGAGGGTGCAAGACCATGTGCCTAGTGCAGAGCTCCCCAGGGACGTGAGTTCTGCCCCTCGTCCCCTTGCCTTGGATGTGACCCCCAGCCAGTGAACACCCAGCCCCTTGGGCTGATCAGAGAAAGTCAGGGCACGCGGAAGAGGTCCCTCCAGCACCCCACGGACCCCCTGCACCCCCACCCTCCAGCCCAGGTCTCCCCCTCGCCTGGCGCCAGCCCACACGTGCCCCCAGCCCATCTCCCCCCAAAGCTCACCCTCCGCTGGTGCCTGGCCAGATGTTTGTCCACCCTAGAGGGGCTCTAAGCAGGAGTGGGGCCCTGCTCTCTCCTCCCCAAGGGCTTCATTCATGCATTCATTCATGCAAGCAGCTGTCGAGCCCAAGGGAGAAGTCAGTCTAGAATCAGATGATGGGACCAGGATGCTGGCTCTGTGACCTAGGCAACTGACATCCCCTCTGCGACCTGGGAATAACAGCAGGATCCCTCTCCTTGGGTTGGGAGTCTCAATGAGTAAATGACATTCAGGGCTTAGAGCAGTGCCTGGTGCATCACAGGTGCTCATTAGCTGTGAGCAATTATTAGTAGTATTGAGCCCAGGGGAGTGTGGGAGAGAGTCTGGGTGGGGGCTGTTGCGGAGGGCAGGTGACAGCTAGGCTGGAAGCTAAAGGAGGCGGGGGAGTTAGCTGGACAAGGAGGGGGTGTGGAAGGGTGTCCTAGGCAGAGGGACTAGTAGCTGTTAAAGCTCAGAGGTGAGGGGGAGGTTGACACCTGCTCTGGGCTCCAACTACCTCTGAGTCCCCACCCCCATCCGTCCTGGAGGACACAGGCCATAACTAAGGCCGCACGCCTCATGTCCTCTGGCGGGCCCATTAATGGGGAGCCAATGACCAGGGAGCTGCGGACTGCAAAAGTCATCCCTGCCTCCTCCCCAGGAATCTCTAACATCTGCTTCTGTCTTGCCTGAGTTTAACCTGTTATGGGGAAGCTTAATGCATACCCCAGCCACACCCAATCATCTAGGACCCTGCAGGAGCTCAGGATCTAGGAGATAGCCTGTCACACACAGAGAGGTTGAGTGATTTGGTCAGAGCCACACAGCATCCAGGTATCCATATTGGCTTTTCCCTACATTCTTGGGCGGGAGTGGGCCTGGGCTGAGAAAGGGAGGGCCCTTCCCCGCTGCGAGAGACAGAGGCCATTGTGTGTGATGAAACCCAAACCCGGCCCCCTTCCGAAGGGAAGTGGGGTCAGCGGAGGGAGGGGCTGGGGGTGGGGGGATGGCCTCCCTGCCCCCCTCACCCCGGGATCTAGCACGTGCTCCCAACGCAGCCACATCTGGATTCCAGCTGGCAGCTCCAGGGAGGAGGGGGAAGCAGCGGCCCCAGGAACTTGCCATCAAAGGCAAAGAAGAGCCTGGCGGGGGCGAGGACACAAAGGCCAGGGCCGCCTCCAGCCCCAGGCCAAGGGTGCCGGGAGCAGGGCACTGTCCGTGAGCCCAGTTCCAGTCCTCGGCCACGCTGCCAGCAGATGGGAGACTGAAACGGGAGACTGGGCTCGTGTTTCGCCCAGAAGGAGACGGGTGGATCTCCTGCAGCCACAGTGCACTGCAGAACTGCTCTTGGAAGCCGGGTCTCCGTGGCCGCAAGTCCGGGGCTGGGCTCAGCCTTGGGGCAAGAGGTCCCGCGGTGTTCCCATGGGGGACCCCGTTCTGCCCTCTTTTCACGAATCATCTCATTCCACCTCATCTCATTCAGCTTCTCGGGCCTGCCTGATGTGTCTCCCCCAGAAAGCTGCCCCACCTCATGGAACAGCCCAGAAGAAATACCACCCCCTTCCCCAGCAGTCTCATTTCCCCCTCAGAAAACCATCGACGCTCAGGCCAGAAAAAAGGTTTATTGTGCTGGTTTGCTATATCTCAGCACCTAAAAAATTGTGCAGAGGTTGGGGGGAGCCCAGACGGAGGGATGAGGAAGTGGACCACCCCCCACCCAGAGCCTCCCCGAATCAGGACGGAGCTCAGGCTCCCTTGTCGAAGGCTAAAGAATTCTGTGAGCTCAGGCTACCAGACACGCATGTAAGCAAAGGGTCGGGGGCTAGGGCCCCCCTGCTCCAGGCTGGGTGTTAGAAACCCTTCCCTACCCCCTCAGAATCCCTCCAGAGTGGGACCCCCTTCACACACAGCCCCCACCCAGCTTCTGGGTGGCTTTGGGGGCCTGACAAGAAAGGTTCAATTCATTCACCCCATGCCTGTAGCAGTAATGGGAGGAGAAATTCGTCCCCAGGCAGAGATGCTTGGCAGAACTTGAGCGGGCCTGAGCCCCCGGACCCCACAACCCTAACCCCAGAGCAACCACAAACTGGGGGGGCACCTTCAGGAACATTTGGGGCAGTAATTTCCAGAGTGTGCTCTGCAAGATTTTATTCTGTAGCTGTTAAAAAAAAAAAACAAAAACAAGCAAAACCAGATTCCACAGGGGCTTCTACTGGAGTATTTGCAGAGCCCTGGGGTGCTCTAAGGGGGCATTGCAGGGAGCGGAGAGGCAGTGTCTCCTCAACTCACTGGCCCCCAAAATCCTTTTTCACAGAGTAGCTCGGGGAACCCAGCCTTGGACATGCTGACGTAGGGACCCATCATGATGTGTGCACTGGCCTCTCGGAAGCTTCCTGACTCCCCAGACCCACTTCTGCAGTAGCTCTAACTGCTCCCGCCCGGGGGGCGGGGGGTGAGGGTTGGGGGGGGGCCTCGGCAGGTCCCAGTCACCCTCATCCCAAACTCCTAGTTACTCTGACTTTTCTTCCCTACCTCCATGGAAAAGCGGCAATGCTGGCACCATCCCGGGGGACCTGTGGCATATGTTTGCCCAAAGGACAGGGCTAATTTCGTGGGATATAGTATCATGAATATAGTGGGGATCCTTCCCATCCCCCTCCCCAGAGACGTTGTGTTTGGGGCCACAGGGGCAAATGGTCCTGGAACCCGGGGAGATTCCTGGGGTACGCTGGAGACCAGCATCTCTGCCTGCAGCAGGGGGTGGCCAAAGAGGGGTTGTCGGGGAGCGGTAAGGGCCAAGGGCCCTTCCACACCCATGGAGGTGACCACGAGGGGTCCGACAGTCAGGGCCAGCAGCCCCAGAGGCCTGTTAGACCTTGGGGACGACACTGCAAGCACAGGGGCTCTCAGGGGGACCAGCGGCTCCCCTGGCTTCCTGGGCTAACGAAGAAGCCACTTCCGGCTCGCCCTGGCCTTGGCCGGCCTCCAGGGCCCCCTCCGCCACCGCCGTGCCCGGCTCCTCCGGCACCCCTGGTTTCTCCGCCGGGCTCCCACGTCCCTGGGCCTCCTGGTCCGCCTCCCGGCCGCCGCTCTCCTCTCCCTCCGACTTGCCCTCCATCCTGCCTCCATCTCCGCTGCCCGGGGCAGCTCTGGCGGGGGACTTGAGGTTCTGGGTGGCAGCGAGGATGTCAGCCTGGAGCTGCTGGGAAGAATCCAGGGCCTCCTCGGGCCGGCCGTCGGGAGCCCGGTCGGGGACCTCACTGAAGGCCCGGGGCCCCCCGGCCCGGTCACTCTGGTCCACGTACTTCTTCTTGGGGAAAGACGAGGGGTAATAAGCTGAGGCCTTGTGCTTCTGGCGGGTGATGAGCGCAGCACAGACAATGAACATCAGCAGGAACACCAGGGAGCCCACCACGGCGATGAGCATCACGTACTGGCGGAAGAAGTCCACGATCCCGTCCAGGAAGTTGGTGGGGGGCTTGGGGCCTGCCAGGGGCGTGGGCCGGGGCCCCACCGATGTGGGGCTGAGGGCCGGGGTCCGGGGCGGCGGGAGGCTTGGGGAGGACGCCGATGAGCCCTCGGCCTCCCCGCTGCCCCCTGTATCCTCCAGGAAGGCAGCCTGCAGGGCCACGGAGTAGGCCACCGCGGGCAGGGCCCTGAGGAGTAGCAGCAGAGATACCACCAGCCTGGGCACCAGCACCAACACCATCTCGTCCCAGACCTGTGGGGCAGTGAGGCAGGAGAGAGGTCGGGGTGGAACTCCGGGGCCCCGGGGGACGCAGAGCGTATTCTAGCGGGTCTCTTCCCTTGCCCACCACACGATGGGCCCCGTTCGTTCACACATGGGGTTCTTGTCTGCCCCTCCACTTCATCCTGAGCCCCTGGAGGGACCCCCCCCACGAGGAACCCCACTTCACCCCGAAGTCCTAGAGGGCAAGGACTGATTCTTATTTACCTCGGCACCCTCGGGGTTTCATACCATGTCTGGTATACGGTAAGTGCTCCATAAATGCATCTTGACTGACTTGGCTGAATTAATAATAACTTACCCTTTCATCGCTTACCACGTGCCAGGTACTATTCTGAGTTTCTTACGTAGAATGTCATTGAATCCTGAGAACCACCCAATGGGGGAGGTACTGTTATTATCCCCAGGTTCCAGGTATGGAAACTGAGGCTCAGAGGAGTGAAGTCACCGTCAGGCAAGAGCGGGGGTTTGGAGCTAGGCACGGAGGGAGAAATGGTTGGGTCGGGCCGGGAGAAAGTAAGAAATGGAGCAACGGAGGGAGCTGACCCCTCCTTTTCCAGGGAACCCTCCCCAACAGCTGGCCCTTCCTTGGTTCCAGTCCCCTTCTCCGGGATACTCAGAGGTTTTGAAGCTTCCAGACTCCCTGAGCTCCGCAGAGGGCCTGGATGCAGGAGCCGTGGCTAACCCTCACCTCAAGGCGCAAAGCAGGGCCTGCAGGGGCTGGGGAGAACCCGCGCGCCTGAGACGAAGCTGGAGCCCGAGTCCTACGGCCACCACTAAATGGGAACCAGATGAACCCCGCCCCTCTCTCCCTCCCCCCGCTGGAAGGCTGCTCCCGACATGAACCCCCAGACCCCATCTGGCCCAGACAGCCAGGCTGACTAATACATTCCGCATGGTCCAGGTTTGCGGAGGAGGCCAGCTCCTAAAACACGGGCTCTCCCCGCCAGCCCGAGGGAGGCTGGGCCCTCAGACAAACCCAGGAGCCCCTCTCTCTGCACCCTCGTGGGCTGTCTGTCCCTGAGAACCCCCTCCTGACCCGGGCGGGGCTCGAAGCGCCGGGACAGAAAAGCCTTGGGATCCCCTGTCCGACACCCTCTCTCGGGGGACCGAGATGGGGGACAGGGGCCCGGAGGTGAAGGGCAGGCCCAAGGCCACAGAGCGAGGTCCTGGGCTGGAGGCAGAGGTCAGGTTCCCAACACCTGGGCTGTGTGTCCCCTTGGGTGCCCAGTCTTCAAGGCCTGCTTCCTAAAAGGGCTGGCAGTCCCGGCCTCAGGGGTCACCGTGAGGATTTGGGGAGTGAGGTAGTTATGATGTCAGGACGTTGAGTGGCTTCTTCCAACTGACCTGAGGCCTCCCAATCAAGTAGCACTAATTGAAATTAATTGTACTGACATCAATTTGGACAAATGGGCTCCGATGAGCAAGAAAACCCAAAGGTAATTCCGGGACATAAAAAGAGGCAGAACTACTCAGAGTTTCGGTTTAAATGGTGGGGGGCCTGATGATCCTGTGCTTTCATCGCGGGGGAAGCCCCCACCCCCTTTGCCGGGGCTCAACCCTAGAGCAGCCCTAGAGCTCCACCCTAGAGTTCAACGCTGTTGAGGGGCTAGAGGTCCCCAGACGGACAGTGACTTGCCCAAGGACACACAGATGGTACCTCTCGGAGCTGGGATTTGAACTTTGTCTGGGTGAGTCTGAGAATCCACATGCTCACACCACACACACGTACATACATACGTACACACACTCACACACCACACAGACACACACCACGCACACACACACCATACATGCATATGCACACACTCACACATGATACACACACAAACACGACACATGCACATACTCCTCTACTACACATGCACATACCCACATTCACACATATACGTCCCACACACATGCACACACAGATACACACACACACCCTGCACACGCGCTCTCATGTGACCCCGGGGCCGGCCCCCAAATGAGCTGACACCCCTGGACGACACCACGCATGAGCTGGAAGAGGGGGGCCTTCCCGGAACCTCACATCGAACGTGTTAGCAAAGGTCCCTGCAGACGGCTTTGATCTTCAGGGTCTTAGTCCGCCGGTCACCTCCCTGCCCTCCTGCAAGTCAAGCCTGAGAGAGACTTCTGGTGGTGGCAGCCGAGGCTTCTCCCCACAGAGGGCGGCTATGAGCGGCCCCGGGGGCTCCAGCTGGGTCCCGCTCCGCGGGCAGCTCCCTCTGGGCCTCACTGTCCCCGTCTGTAAGTCGGGGGGTCGGCGGGGAACTGACCACAGAGCCACACGGCCCGGGAGGAGACAACGTGCAGAAAGCGTCTGGCACAGGGTAGCTGCACACCCAGGAAAGGCCGGGGCTCGAGAGCAGCCCCATTCCGACCCCAGCAGAGCCCGGGACGAACCCCATCCTCCCACCAGGTGGGCGGATGGTTACCTTCACCCAGTGTGTAGACCAGCTCATCACCACCCCCTCGGGCAGTGAGCAAGCTCTTCACCCTGCTGAGTGAGAGCTCAGCTCCAGCCCCCTAGGAATCCAGGATGCGGGCACGTGTGTGTGCAGACACACACACACAGGCAGACACACACACACACACAGACACACACACACACACACACACACACACACACGACAATGAGCCGGACAGAGGGAAGAGCCCCCTTCTCCCCGGAGCCTTGGGGTCAGGGACAGAGGGTAAGGAAAGAGGCCACACAAAGGATCGCTGGCTCTTAGAGGCCAAGACCCCGACTCTCAGGTCCCACACACCCCTCAGCCTGGCTCCCCAGGAAAGGAGCAGGCGAAGCGTCGGGGGTCGGCTGGGCCTCAAAGGCAATGGCTGTGTGGCCCTGCATGATCTGCATGATGAGCCCCCGCCCTCTGTGGGCCTCAGTCTCCCCTCTGTACAGTGGGCACGCTGGCCTGGACAGCCCCGAAGTGATCAGTCTGCCCATCAGCTGTCCCCACCGCCCTCCGGGAGACGGTCAGTCTCGCTTCCCGGGCCCTAATGTTTTCCAGGGCTCAGAAACTCACAGGCCACTGGGACCTGGGGTCAGGCCAACCCCTCTCGTTGTAGCCAAGAGGAAACTCAGGCCCGATACTGGGAATGGCCAGCCCAGGGTCCCACAACCAGGAGACAGCAGGTTGGAATAACCCCCGGGGGAAGTCACCGCCCAGCTCCGTGTCCTGGGGTCGGGCACATCACCTCTGTGAGCCTCGGCTTCCCCATCTGTGCAATAGGGCTAAGGGCCACCTCCCCGGACTATTGTTAGGACAAGAAACAGCAGTGCCAGATGAGGAGGAGGTATCACTTCGTGGGCCCCACAGGATTGTGCGGGACCCACAGCTTGGAGCTGGGCCTCCCTCTAGAGCCCATCTCACTCGGGGTTTGTGGTTTTAAAGGTGATGATGCAGATGATGCAAATCCACCCCTAGGGTCTCGGGACTGAGGCTGAGGGGCCAGAGCCACTGCCCCACCCCCACCGGGAGACTGGTGGCCAGAGGGGGAGGGGCAGCCCACGAAAACCTGGCTTCAATTAGTGGCTTTTGGGGGAGGAGGGTCTGGCTGAAGCACTACCCCCCCTGCCCCGGGGCAGCCAAGGACAGGGACTTGGGCCCCTTGGAAGGGAGGCAGGGAGAGGGCAGGGGAGTCCTGAGGCTCAAAATATACACCCACACAAAGCAGCAGCAGCATGGACACACAATATACAGACACACAACACAGACACACTAACCTGTATCCCAACACACACACACACACACACACACACACACACAGCAACAGGGACCCAGAAGGCCCAGACACCCCAGAAAGTCTGCACAGCCCAGCAGCACGGACACACAGAGGGCGCACAACAGACCCACAGCGGGCTGATTCTCTGGCCACGCGGGCCCACAGACACAACCCCCTGACACACACTCGGTCCCCCACCAACCACAGACGGGGCCGGGGGTGGGGAACACCCCGGGCCACGCGACCCTCCCCACTGACCCTGGGACAACCACCCTGGTGCTCACTTTGCGAGAACACATCCTCTCCCGTCAGGCCACAGCTGCACACGCACTCACACACACACACGCACACGCACACGCACGGGCCGGCCCCGCACGACGGACACAGAGAAGGTGCACACGCATTCCGCCGCCCGAACCCTCAGCGCAGATCCTAAGCGCGCGCACACACAGCATCCGACACACGCTCAGAAGGCACAGGAACTTAGAGATGGCCCCCAAAGGGCTTGCGGCAGGCCCCCAGTCCCTAAAGCCCAAGCGCCCCCAGGCTCCCCGGGGCAGAGGGGCGGCCGGGACTCACCAGTCTGTCCGTCTGTCCGCACGCAGGCCTGGGTGCTCCCGCCAGGTGAAGCGACGGGGAGTGCCAGTTGCCTCTGCTCCGGGCCGGCGCCCCCGCCCCCCCCGCCCCCCCCCCCGCCGGACCCCGCCCCCCGCCTCCCGCCTCCCGCCCCCCGGGCTGCAGCCGGGCCAGCTTGATTCCATTAAGCGGGTTTGGGGTGGGGACAGGGGAGGGGCGGGGCTGCGCTCGGCCACACACACGATCCCCCCCCTGCTCCCAGCTCCCACTCCCGCAGGCACCCCTCCAGCTCTGCGGAACGCCAGATGGGGCACTTCCTCCCCGACCCGGGGTCCCCAGCGCTGGCCCCTGCGGACAGACAGACGGGGCTGTCCTGCAGCGCCCCGCTCCCCCAGAACAGCGAGCTGGGGGCCTGCCTCCCTTCCGAAGGGGCCGAGGTCGGGGAGTTTGGGGGCGGGGGGAGGCCTAGGAAGTGAGCAGGAAAATCCCCCCCGGCCCCGGTTCCAGCTGTGACTCAGGTTTTCCAGAGGCTGGGGTGCAGGGTGAGAGCGGAGTGTATTTCAGGGAGAGCGTGAGCAGCGGCGGGCCGGAGGGTCCGGGCCTGCAGCCGGGAGCGGAGCTCAGGCGCCCGCTGTCCCGCCCTGGTCGGGCTCTTCCCTTGTCCGGCCTCAGTTAGCTCATTTGCCAGGGTGCGCAGGAAGCTTTCTGGGCTCCCTCTGGCTCTGACACTCTAACATCCGTGGCCTGACCTGGGACCCCAAATGGAGTAGCCAGAGCAGGAGTCGGGGGGGGGGGGGGCATTTCACAGGTGGGCAAAGTGAGGCAGGGTGTAGTCAAGTGGCTCAAGCAGGAAGCTGGGGCAAGCCAGTAGTAGCCCCTGGAACTGGGATCTCCAGCTGACCTGAAGACTCCAGTGGGTCAGCGGCCCTTTGCATTCATTCATTCACGCGCCCCTTCATTCGTTCATTCAGCACGTGCTTAGTGAACATCTGTAGTGTGCCAGGCACCGTGCCAGTCAGCTTTACAGAGGCAAATCAGACACAACCCAGCCCCCGAGGAGCTCTCACGCAGAAAGGGGTCCATAGCAGGAGAGCGGTCAGGCCAAGGGCTCAGGGAAGCCCAGAGCAGGCAGAGGTTCCTAGAGAAAGAGGCAGGGAAGTTATCCTGGAGGACATGGCTGTGAGTGAGCAGAGTCTGAACAAGAGACTCGGGAGAGGCATCCCGGATGGAATAAAGGCAGAGGGGCCGGAATGCCATACTGTAATTATCTGAGGCTGGAGCATGAGGTGGACAAGAGGGAGGAGCAGGTAATGAGGGCGGAAGTCAGCAAGAGCCAGGCTGAAGTGTCAGAACGTCGCTCTTCCACAAGGCAGTAGGGAGACACGGAAGGTACAGGGCAGGGGGGAGTGTGTGAATCCACAGTTCCGGCCCACCCTTTAGGAACCAGGACTCCAGATTACTGTCATTCCTTCCAATGGTCCCAGCAACCCCTACTCACCTCCAAAAAGGGGGAGGGGACAGTTGTTTGTTTGGAAAATAAAACCAGAGAAGTTCCCATTTTCTCTCGGGATCACCCCCAAACCCTGCATCCTCAAGGGAACAGACGCCCGCCCACCGGTGGACGCACACAAGCCCCCAGGAGCCAGATGCTGCCCACACACATGTCGCAGCAGCTGCACCGCTTTCAAGATGGCCAGGGGCCATCCCAGGGCTCCGGGGGAGGAGCCCCTCTGCGACTGAGGGCTGCAGGGACTCTGACCCTGAGAAATCAAGAGGCAGGGGCCGCAGCCCTCCCAAACAGGGTCTGCCCCCAGTTGGGACGGCCCAGATGCCCCCCGCCTGAGTCGGGGTCCTGTTCTGTGCTCCTCCTTTGGCGGCAGGCAGACAGACATGGGTTCAAATCCTGCCTCCACCGAGTCCTGCCTCCCACAGAGCCTCTGTATTGTCATCTGTAAACCGAGGACAGAGAATCTCTACTGCTCACAAGGCTGCTGGGAAAAGTCAGAGGGGCTGAAGGGCAGGAAATTGCCTGAATGCCAAGTGTATGAGTTTCCTACAGTTGCTGTAACAAATGACCACAAACTCAGTGGCTTAAATCAACACACATTTATTATCTTACGGTTCTGGCAGTCAGACGTTAGAAATGGGTCTCACTTGGCTGAAAGCACAGTGTTGGCAGGGCTCCGTGCATCCCCGAGTCTTCGGGGCAGAGGGAATCTAGAAGCCACCTGCATTCCTCAGCTTATAGGCTCTTCCTCGGGCGGCAGCCTGAGTCCTCATGCTACTGGCTCTCTGGCTCTCTTCCAACCTCTCCCAATTTCAGGGACCCTTGGGATGATATTGAGCCCACCCACGTAGCCCAGGATGATCTCCCCATCTACTATCCTTAACTTAATCCCATCCACAAAGCCCTTTTGCCATGCCGGGTGACACATTCAGATCCGCAGGTTCCAGGGATGGGGGTGGGGACATCTCCAGGGAGAGGGTCATATTCTGTCTCCCGCACTGAGATTGAATATTATTACTTGTTTCCTGCAGAGCTGGAGTCATCCACCCTCCAAAGTGCAGAGTTTTCCTCTCCTCCATAGAGCCTCAGGCCCAGCAGGCTCCGCGAGTTCTTGGGGAGAGGTGGAGAAGGAAGCAAAGCCCCTTGGACAGATGTGCAAACTGAGGTTCACAGCAGTATGACCTCACCGGGATCCCACAGCATGTGGGGATCCAGAGCCCTTTCTTCTTCACCAGCCACTGTGTCTTATCTGGAAATGAAACTGCCAGACCAGTGACCTCCCACTGCCAAGGGGCCCGTTCCCCACAGTAGGGCCCCTCTAGGGCCTCCATCTGCCTCGTGCAAGTCCTATCAGACCATGTCAATGCCCACGCGTATGCACACAAAGACATGCACGTTCTCCTGAAGCCAGCCATCCCAACCCACAGTGTGAGCACAGCAAAAATGTCAGTCGCCCCGGGAGAAAAAAGGATCCCTGAGTTCCAGCCTCAGCTCATGCATCAACTATGGGGGGCTGGGCAAATCCCTGCCCCTCTCTGGGCCACAACTAAATGTGGGGTTGGACTAGACATCTGCCCCAAGCCTGCCGACACTGAGGTTCCGATGCTCTAACATTCGTTCTACAAATTTCTCTTGACATTTATTTTATCCCCAGCCAATGTCAGGCTCTGGGAGACAGTGACGAGCAAACACAGGCTGAGAGCTTACAGAGTAGAAGGGAGACCTGCAATAAACAAGTAAACAAACAAATGAATATCTAACTGCACGCTGAGCTAAGAGCTGGGATGGGGCAGTTCTGGCGCTGTAGGAGGCTAATGTGGTCCCAGAACTCATGGGAGCTTCCGTGAGGAGGTAATGGTAGAGCTGCTCATGAAGATGAGGAGGAGGTATTCAGGAAGGCAAGGGTGCAAGAGGATTTCCAGCAGCGAGGAGAGCACGTGCAAAGGCCCTGAGGTAGATGGCACCCAGTACCCTCAGAACAGTTCCTGAAGGTTATTATCAATTGGGAGTAGATGAGCCAGGTCTGCGGGGTCTGTTTTGTGCACTGCCATATGTCAGCATTTAGGACAGTGCCTGGCACACAGTAGGTGCTCAGTAAATGCTTATTGATGTGGCATGACCACTCTGACCTCCCCTCTTGCATTCCCAGGTTCTGACAACCTCATGCTCCCACCATTCTTTGTCTATCCGAGGGCCTCACATTCTACGTTCTCCAGTCCCAGGACCTGCTGCGGGGCCCAACCCACATGATCCCTATGGCCCACGCCGCCATGGCTCCAAGGGGCGCGGGCAGGTCTGTGGCACGGAACAGGCCAGGCCACTCGTTTGCAACCTATAATTCCACCCTTGAAGCAATTCAGAGACTCCACCCTGTGCCCGCCGTACAATTAAGAGCTATGCCGCCGCCCTGCTGAACAGCCATGGCCAAGGAGGCAGAGAAGGGGAGAGAAACCCCCCACATCTCGAGGCTCTGCCAAGGTCCTCCCCAGTGGAGCCCGGGGCAGGCTGGCCCACCACAGCCCCTAGCTCTAGCCTCTGGTGGGCTCAGAGCCACCTCTGATTACCCAGCCCTCAGGCCACCGGGGCCTGGCCTCCCGGCAAAAATATCCCAAGCCTTTCATGTGGCTGGAGAGGCCTGGGCTGTGGCCCCATCACAGCAGAGTCCTGGCCTTCAGAGGAACACCCATGGCGTGGACCCTGATGGGGTCTCCAGGGAGGCAGAATGCGCCTCGTCTGGGCAGGCCAGAGATCTAGCTGTGCCGTGAAACCTCCCTGGGCCTCAGTTTCCCCATCCATGAACTAGAGAGGTTTGCTCACTCCGCAGCTATTTCCTGAGCACCTACACGTGCCAGGACCTGTACCAGGCACAGAGAGCCGTAATGCATTGTCCTCCATGCCCCCCTTGCTGGCCACACCCCTGCGTGTCTTGTAGCTCAGTTGTCACCACCTCCAAGAAGCCCTCCCTGACCCCATCCTCTGGAGAAGGAGATCAGCAGCCTCCTCCATGCTGCTGCACCACAAGGCTCCCCGCTTTGGAGCGCTGAGCACACTGGGCCGTCGTGGACTATTGACATAGGACTCTAGACAGTCAGCTTCTTGGGTCCAGATTCAGAGTCTTTTCTGTTAAGCTATCCCCAATACCAGTGCCTGGACACAGCAGGTGCTCAAAAAATGCCCTCCACTGGCTGAATGACTTCACAGATGGGGAAACTGAGGCCCAGGGAGGGGAGACACTGACATTATTTTGCTCTGCACCAGCTCTTGCGTAGGAACAAGACAGACCAGGCCCCTGCCTCAGGGAACTCCTAGCAGGGGGGTACAGAGGAGGCACAGGTCAACTGGCAAGTCAGGAAGATAACCCCACACTGAGGAATGCTATCGAGGAGACAGAAAGGCTATGGAGTAGCTTAGAAGCAGGTGGGGGCAGGTGCCTGGGCAGCTATTTTAGCAACTGTGGTCAGGGACAGCCTCTCTGAAGAGGTTTCTGAACTGAGGCCTGCAGGATAAGAGAAACTAGGCATTGGAGGAACAGGAGAAAGAGTTTCCCGGGCCAAGGGAACAGCAAGTGCAAAGGCCCTGTGGTGAGAAAGGGCTTGGCATGAGGCCTCTTCCAAGAAAACAAGACTGGGTGCTGATCTGATAAGACCCAGCAGTAGTTAGAGCTTGGAAATGGGGGGACCTGCATTAGCTCCTGGCTCTGCTCCTCACACACTGTGTGACCAGAGCCTCAGTTTCCCTTCCTGCGTCAGGAAGGGTCATCAAGCTCTGTCATTCAGTGATTCTCAGTAAAATTTCCACTTGTTTCCCCTTGTTTGCCCACCCCCAGCATACAACCGGACCCTCACCCACCATGGAAGGGAGAGAAGAACAGCACAACCTCTTTGGAAAACAGTCTGGCAGTTTTTACAAAGTTAGCCGTCCACTTCTCGGATGGTCCAGCAATCTCTTTTGTAGGTCTATCTACCCAAGAGAAATAAAAACACACGCCCACACAAAGACAAAAGTGTCCGTAATTGCTTTAATCCGTAAGAGCAAAAAATCTGGAAACAACCCCAGTGTCCACCAGGAGAAAAACGGATGCGCCGACTGTGGGACGTCCATACAGGGGAGCGCTTCTCAGCAATGAAGGGAAGAGGCGGGACACATACAGCTTGGAGAAGTCCCATAAACACGCCGAGCGAAAGACCTGGACCCAAAAGAACTCTGGGTGATGCCATTCACCTGACCTTCTGGAACAAACGCAAAACTCAGCTACGGGAACAGAAGTCAGAGGAGCAGTTATCCTTGGGGGGCTGTCGGCTGGAAAGAGGCACAAAGGGACCTCCTGGGGCTGGAAGGAAATGTGCAATATCTAGACCCAGGTGGTGGTTATGTGGGTGCATGCATAGGGAAAAAAATCAAGGTGCACGCTTCAGCTTTGTGTGTTTTACCTAAGTTGGGACTCAATTAAAAGTTTTCTTAAAAAAAATAAAAGAGAGAGGGTCCTCTGTGTCCCTCTCTTTTTTTGAGGGGGGCAGGGGGAGCCTGTCAGATCTCTGGCTTCCTGGGGCTGCGGTGGCCAGGCCAGCTGCAGGCTGCCTTGTAAACATTTACATTTCCCCACGCGGTGTCAGCCCCACAGGGAAGCCATCCGGGAGGGCAGGAATGTAAACACGGGCTGCCAGCACCAGGCCTCGCTCTCCCCCTCTGCAGACTGCCCACTGGGTGCCCTTGGGCAGGTTGCTCCCCAGGAGTCCCCGCTGTCCCGCCCCACCTGCTACACCATCGCGGGAAGGAATTGAGAAGATGCTTCTGAATTCCTTTGCAGCACTGTTGGAGATGGGGGGGCCCTGCCCGACTTTGAGCAGAAGGATGCTGGCTGAGAGGGAGAAGTGGGGAGGCTTGGGATTGAACTTCAGGGGGTCCTAAGTCACCCAAACATCAGTACATCACCCTATATTTCTCCTGCTTCCTTTCTGTCCCCTTGCTGTACACTAGGACCGTCTGTCCCATCTTCCTTCGCTCCCTTCTTCCCTCCCTCCTTCCTTCCTTTCTCTCTCTCTCTCTCTCTCTCTCTCTCTCTACTTACTGAGCACATACTACATGCCAGACGCTTCCCAAGCCCTAGGGCTATGGCAGAGAACAACACGGATAAAAATCCCTGTCCTCGTGGAGCAGACATTCTAGTGGGATAAGGAAGACAATTAAAGCGGTAACTTAGTAATGTCTGTGTGGTCTGGCCGGGAGAAAAGTCAGTGAAAGGGTGACGTCCCAGCAAAGCCCTGAGGGTGAGAGAGACTGAGCCAGAGATGATCAGAGGAAGAGCTTTCCAGGCAGCGAGAAGAGCAAGTGCAAAGGTCCTGAGGTGGGGGGTGCCCGGCATTTTCAAGGAGTGGAAAAGAAAAGTGTCTGGTGTGGCCAGAACAGAGTGAGTGAGGGGACAGTGGGAGGAAGTGAGGTCAGAGGGCACCAGGGCCAGATCATGCAGGGCCTCTGAGGGCACTGGCAGGGGTTTGGGCTTATATTGTAGATGAAGACGGCCAACCATGGGTCCCTGTGTGTGCAAAACCCTCCACCACTTCTCTCCTTTCCTTGCATCAAGCTCTTCTCCTCTTTACCCACCCCAACACACACTCAAGGACTCTAAGAGATGGTTTGAGGTCTCATCTCTGGGGAGGAGAAGGGGCTCCATATGAGGCCCCCACGAAAGCCACACAGATCCCCAGCCCTCCCCGTGGCTCCTTCCGCCCTGACCACCTGCTTCTGACTCAGCTGGGACGGGAAACTTGGCTGGTGGGGGCCCCTGCTGAGCCACCTGCTCCCGGCAGCTTCCCTGGGTCCATCCTCGGCAGCCGGGCCCGAGGGCATCCCCACAGAGAGGGCCCTTCCACAACACCCGGATCCGCCCGCCATGGGGGAAAGGGCCATGTGGGGGGGACGGCAAGGAGGTAAAACCCAAGACCACCCACCCTTCAGGGACCTCTGGGATCTGCTGCTTTGAAGCTGCGTGACCTGGGGCTAGGTTACTCAACACCTCTGGGCCTCAGTTTCCTCATCTGTAAAATGGGAGTTATAATAATAAATACATAAAAGAAAAATAATTATTAAAAAAAGCCCACATCCCTGGGATTGTTATGGGAAATCAATGAGCCTTGGCACCTGGCACTAAACAAATATGCTACTACTAATAATAACAGCGACCAAGTGACACAAGGGACGGAGAATGGCAATCACACCATCTGGACCGCAGCGAACACAGAAGCCTGGCATACAGCAGGCGCTCCATAAGGCTACTGGATGGAGAGGGGCAGAGCAATTAGCCCCGCCCCCCACCCCCACCCGCCAGCAGGTCGGTTTGGCAAGGGGTGCCCCCATCCTTGGAGGGGTGTGCCTGCAGGCCCGTGGCTCTCCTCCGCACCCCTGCACCCGCCACGCAGCCGGGGCTCCTGGGTGCGGGCAGCGGGCTGCTCTCCCCCGGCGTTAAGTCAGACCTCCCTGAGCAGGGACACACGCGGGCGCTGGCCGGGGGGGGGATGGGGCCCCAACAGCTGGAAACATCTGGTTTGAATTGTCGGTTGAAAGCCCTGGCCAGGCAGCCAAGGAATTTGTGAGCTAATTTTAGGCCAAAAGACAGAGAGCTCAGCAGGGCGGGGGTTTGCTCCCCAAACCACAGGGGTGGGGCTTCGAGGTTGAGGGGGACAGGGAGGCCTCCACGGTGCAGCTCAGGTGGTCTGGGTCTGCCCCGAGGCCAGGGGCCGTCTCTCCCCAGATGGGCCGTAACTGGGTACCGACAACGTGCGGTCACCTCCCTCGGCCTTAGGGTTAGCACCAGCTCATCTCCCCATTTCACGGGTGTGGAAGCTGAGGCCCCCAGAGGTTAGAGAGTTGCCCACCGTCCTGCAACCGGTACGCAGTGCAACTGGGATTCGAACCAGGACTGCCTGACTCCAAGCCCTACACCGAAGGCTCCCTTGGTCTCCGCCCCCGGCGCTTACATTTTTGTCAGTCCCCTGAAGCTCTCCTGAGGGCCAGACACTGGGCAGTGACGAGGGGAGAGGGAACGTGAGGGACGGGGGCCCCCGAGCTCGCACAGCAAAAATCGGTATCTCAACATTACTACAGGCAGTCATCAGTGCCTTGAAGGGAAAAGGGGGTTGATGGAATGAAGACCTATGGGCAGGGGGGCAGAGAGGGCCTCTCTGAAGAGGGGACACCACGCTGAGACCAAAAGGATGGGGCAACGCCAGCCATGCGGACATCTGGGAAGAGACCATCAGGTAGAGGAAACAGCAAGTGCAAAGGTCCTGAGGCAGGAGCACGCGAAGAAGAAAGAGCAAGAAGGCTCATGGGGCCAGAGCGCAGTGAGAGGGAGAATATTGTCCTATGTGTTCATTTGAACCCGGCGATATCCTGAGGCCCTGCTGAAACTCCTCAGGGAGTCGCGTGAAGCCTCTCCCTCCTGAGGGGCCAGCGGCTGGACAACAGGGTCTCAGGAAAGAACCACCCCCAGGGAGCAAGGGGGCAGCCTGGAACCAGCGCTGAGGTTGGAGGGGAGGGTGGTTCACGGGCACGTGGCTGCCCTGGCAGGGTTCATGTGCCTCGCAAAGGGGCCTGTGTCTGTACCACTTTGGCACCCCGCTCTCCTGTCTGGAGGCCCATTTCCCTCTTGGGAAAGGCAGCCCTGAGCCCATCCTGCCGCCCGCTGACCTCGGGCAGGGGGGTGCCGCTCTGCGGGCTCCTGGGTGGCAGGAATGGGGGCAGCTCCAGCCCCAGCCTTCCAGCCTCCAGGGGGCTGCTCAAGGTGGCTGGCACACAGAAACCCCTCTGGGTTTCCAGAAACCTCTGGGAAGGGGTGTTCTGGGCGTCTCTTGCTGCCGAGTGGGGGTAGCAGGGTGTGTCCCCCTCAGTACTACTGGCCTTTTGGACCAGACACTTCTTGCTGTGGGGGGCTGTCCTGGGCGCTGTGGGGGGGGGCGGAGCTGCAGCCCTGACCATGCGTTCGATGCCAGGAGCACGACCAAAGTATCCACAGACAGGTCCAATGTCCCCGGGGGAGGGCAAAGTCGCCCCCAGGTGAGGACCGCGGGCTCAAAGCCTTCCTGTGTGGGCAGCAGTAAGTCGATGGTTCACTCACCAGCCGGGGAGGCTGGGACCCCCAGAGTTTCCAGCACTTATGGTTTATTCTATTTGTTGAGAAATACGAAGAAAACACAGAAAAAATCTGAAAGAAGCAAAGAAAGCTCACCTATCATTGCATATACCGGGTGGCTAGCCTCTCAACAAGTCGGCGGACTGCCTTCTAGTCTTCCATCCATTCTCGATAATCCTAAGAGCTGCCATCTACTGCGCACTTCCTCCCTTCCAGCCTCATCTCATTCAGCCTCCCGACACCCCCTGCGGGGCGATACTGTTATTATCCCATTTGCCAGAGGAGGAGACTGAGGTTCAGAGTGCATAGGATGTTACATCATGGGCGTTTTTCCCTGCTGTCCTTCGGAAACGCTTTCACGCCTATCCCACCGACGTTGCCCAATCACCCGCTTTGTGCCGGGGCCGTGCTAGAGGCTGAGTCCACGTCCCTGCCCGCGAGCGCGCCGCCTCCCAGGAGGGAGCGCGGGGGGCGGGGGGGGGGGGCAGAGGCCGAGGCTGACAGCTGGGGGGGACGGGGGGCGGGGCCGCATGAGGGGCACGTCTGTCCTCAAGGCCGGCCCCGTTGGGACCCTGAATCCACACACCACCTTGCACACAGTGGTTTCAGCTTTTGTGAGCTGCCCACAGGGAGATGCACTGGAAAGGGTGGTGCCCACAGGAGCTGTTTGTCATTCTGTTTTCTGCCCGCTCTGTGGGGACCGAGAGCGTCCTGGCCATTACTAAGCGGTGCCATGTTGAAAAAGGACCACACTCTCTTCTGGGCAATCCCATTCCTGCTCATGGCTTCAGGTCCCACGCTCCTTTGCAGCCGCCAAGCATGGCACCAAGGATGGGCAGAGCCCAGTGGCCGCTTCCCAGCCCCTCCCGCCCTCCTCTGCGGGCTGGCCTCCGGGGTGGACTCCGCTCTGTGGCCGAGGGGCGATCAGGTCAAGGGTGTGGCTTTGAGCTCTGGAGATTTCGGGGAATTCCCAGCCCTTCCTCAAGGTGCCCCCCCCCCCCGGGGCAAGTCTAAGAGTTTAATCCCGGATCTGTGATTTTTCAAGCTGTGTGGCCTCAGGCAAGTCATCAAACCTCTCTGAACCTCAGTATGGTCCTCTGTAAAACGGGGTTACAGATAGGACCTACCTCACAGGCTGAGGATGAAATGAGGAAACACAGACAACGAGTCCAGCACAGAGTAAACTCACGGTTGGCACCTGGGAGGGAGCAGCCGCTGTTACTTCTCCTGCCATTGTGCAGGTTACCGGTACCCCGATCGTTCGCAGTCCAGGGGCACTTGACCGTGCCTGTGTTAGATGAGCACTCAGAGGCTCGGAGAGGCTACAAGGCCAGGCCCGGACTGAGCATCGTCTTGAGTTCTGTCCCTTGTTGAGCCTTCTAGGGCATGAAAGACCCACAGGACCCTGCCTCGTGCGGCTCCCGCCTGAGTGGGAGGAACAGGTGAGCGAACAGTGGCCACTCAGTGGCATGAGCAGACGCGCGGACACCCATTTCACGGACGGAGAGATGGAGGCCCGGAGCGGAGGAGAACAACCTAGGGTTACCTTTTGGCCAGCCAGGCTGACCTCTGTGCCCAGAGCTCAGGGCAAAGAACCGGGAAGACGAAGGCCAAGCAAACAGGGAGCCCAGAGGCATGGCTAGATCAACCCTGAGCTCGGAAAGTGCTTGGGGCCTGGGGGAGCGGAGCCCCAGAGAGAGGCAGTGGAAGGGGCTGATGGATCAGAGGCAGGGAGCATGTGTGAGGAGGCGTGAGGACTGACGAGGTCAGTCTGTCTGGACCGTGAAACATTTAGGTCAATGGCCAGCAAATGACAAGATTGGGGAAACTTCTTTTGTCCTCGGGCGCCAGGGGGTCACTGAAGGTGTCCAAACACAGTAGCAGCCATGGAAGGAAAGGAGGAGCTGAGGGGGGTGGCCCCCGGAGCTGTGGCCTCTTCCAGTGTCTCTGGGCATGTCCAAGCCCTCCACGCTCACACATGCTCCTTCACCTGAGCAGACCCACGGGCGTGCCCAGGCTCGGGAACCCACTGCCCGCGTGCTTGTTCTTTTGCTTGCACTGCGGCACAATGCCCACGCGGTAAAATGCACCAGTCGGACGAGAAGAGCCGAGTGAGCTTCAGTAAAGGACGATCCCATGTGACCACCACCCAGACCAAGATGGAGCATGATGTCCCCATCACCCCAGAAGCCTCCTTCCAGCCCCTCCTACGTCGTCCCCCAAAAGGGTAACCACTGAGCTGATTTCTACCACTCTGGATTGGCTTTGCCTGTTCTTGGACTTTTTAGCATTGAAGCCACATAGTATACACGTAGCCCTTTGTGTCTGGCCTCTTTAACTCAGCATGTGTTTGAGATTCGTCCACGTTGGTGCAGGTACCAACTGTTCGCTCCTTTTTATTCCGAGTAGCATCCCGTTGTTCATTTATCCATTCACCAGATGATGGATCTTTGGAGTGTTTCCCACTTTCTGGCTATTATGAATAAAGCTGCCATAAACATTGCATACAGGTCTTTGTATGGACACACATCTTCGTTCTTTCGCAGAAATACCTAGGAAAGGGATTTCGAAGTGGCCCGGATGTGCAACTTGGTGCAAATATGCAGTATCCTGAATACACGTCTAACTTCATAAGAAAGCGCCACGCTGCTTTCCAAAGTGGCGGTGCCCTGTTGCATTCCCAGCAGCAACATGTGAGTGTTCTAGCTTCTCCGCATCCTCATCGGCACGTGGCACTGTGGGTCTTGAATGGTAGTCCTTCTGGCGGCGTGGGGTGACATCTCACAGTGGCTGTCATTTGCATTCCCCTGATGGCTAATGATGTGGAGGGTCTTTTCCGGCAGCCTTCTTGACACTTGGCCTGGAGATTGACCAGACCCTGGAGACTCTCCAGGGCCAAAGCCCATCCCACCACCCAACCTGCTCCTTCCACTGATGACACCCATGTAGGAAACTTGAGGTTTCCATTTCCTTCCCTCTCTTCATCACCCTGCCCATGCATTTTTTTTTCCCCCTTGGCCTGGCTCTTTTTTTTTTTTTTAAGATTTTATTTATTTATTTGACAGAGAGAGACAGCGAGAGAGGGAACACAAGCAGGGGGAGTGGGAGAGGGAGAAGCAGGCCTCCCGCCGAGCAGGGAGCCCGATGTGGGGCTTGATCCCAGGACCCCGGGATCGTGACCTGAGCCGAAGGCAGACGCCCAACGACTGAGCCACCCAGGCGCCCCGATCACCCTGCCCATGCATTACCAACTCCTACCCTTCCTGCTTCCCAGTTACCTCTCGATTCCTCACCTCATGCACCCACCACGCTGGCTTAGGCCCCCTTATCCTCAAACAGCCACGCCCGCCCCCCTGCAGCCACTCTGGCTCCTTCCCGCCGCCCTAGCCTCTTCCATTCTCCCAACGCCCCCACCCCGTTCTCTGCACTGTCCTCAGTGCCTGGAACATTCTCCTCTCTACACCCACCCTCAGTAACTCTGCACCTGTCCAGCCTCAAACATTGTCCTAATTCCTTCCCTGCCTCCCCCCCAAGGTCCGGCCACATCGCACATGCTCAGAGCCCCAGCACCCCTCCTTTGGGGCTCCGGGCCCAGCCACGAGCTTCTATTTTTCTGGGTGATCATTTGATGAATCTCTCGCTCTCCCTCCAGGCCAGGAGCCCCACGTGGCATCCCCGGGACCTAGCGTGGTGCCTGGCACAGGGGGGGACTCACCATGACATTTGAGGTATATGGCCTGAGTGGCAGATGGGGCGGGATATAGAGGGCAAGCTTGAGGAGCCTCTGCCCAGACCAGCTGTCGGATGAACCATTGCAGGGCTGGCAACCCCAGGCCGGAAGACACAAGAGACCTAGAGTAAACTTAGTATGTGTCCCCTCCATTTCCTGATTTCCTGTCTACCCTCCTTCCTTCGCTGCCGCCAGAGCTGAAGTCAGCAGAACCTGCTTTCTTAGCAAGGCAACCTGCTGGCGCAAGTGAATTAGCCTCCTGAACCTCAGTTGCCCCAGCAGTAAAATGGGATAATAATTATACTCACGTCCCAGGTGGCTATGAAGCCTGAGCAGACCCTGCAGCCGAAGTGTTCGGCATGGGGCTAGGCGTGCGCTAAATGCCCAGCCCATGCTGCCCCCCGCCCCCCGCCATCTCTCTGCGTCCCGGACCGCAGCTTTACTGCATCCTGCTCGCTGCACGGAGGGAGCTGGCTTCAACCCTGTCACCTTCCCAAGTACCAGTGCCTCCTCTCGGCCACCAGGAGCCGCAAGGGTGACCGCTGCGGACTCCCAGACGCCAGGACAGGTCAGCAGCGGGGAGAGTTTGGGGCACAGCATCGCCCCCCGGAACCCTGCCAGGACCTCAAGAACAGCACGACACGGTGGTAGGAACAGGGTTTTCTGAGTCAGGCCTGCGTTCCTGTCCCGGATCCTATGTGTGACCCGAAACAGGTGACTTGGCCTCAGTTTCTCCTGTAAAATGAGGAGAATATGAATCCTCCTTCCCAGGCTGTTTGAGGGGACTCGTGGGAGATGTGGCAGATGTTCGTGCTCAGAATATATATGCCCAAGGGATGAATGGGTGATTCAGGCGGTGATGCTCAAGGTCGAGGAGAGGTCGGGGCAAGAGGAGAGCACAGGGCTGTGGAGTCAACCTATAGCCATCCCCGAGGGCCCACGGTTAGAATTTCAGAATTCTGTAAGCCAGTTCTTTCATAAGTTAACTTATAAAAAAAACCTCCAATACGCAACACTCATCACTTCCTAATTATTTTACTACATTCTGCTTTTATCTATGTTCTTGAGAAGATTTATATTTGTTGTATCATTTATTTTATACATAGTTGGCGGCTCAGAATCAGCCCTGGGAGTATTTACACCAAGGACATTGGCAAGCACCACAGATCACCGCTTGGGGACAAATGCACTCAAGGAGCCCGTTGATCTGGGTCTGCAGCCGGTCCCTGGCTGAGCAATCCCTGCTCCTCAAACACTGGGAAGCGCCGGCCTCTCAATGGCTCCAAGGGCTGGTGGCGGGCGCCCCCTGGTGGCTGCGTCAAGCACCTGTCATCCCTGACGCCCACTTAGGTCCAGGCCTTGGAGAAAGCCGCCAAAGGGGGAGCCTTCTGGGGTCGCCGTGTCCTCCAGCGGAGGGGGAGAACCCGGGGACCTGCTCCCTGCCCAGAAGGATGGGGTGACAAGGCCCCACGGAGACTGCTCAGATGTCCCCCAGGTCCTTCAGCCTCTGGGTCCCCAGCTCCACGATGTCAAGTCCCCCGGGTGATCTTTCTCATCACTTCCAAAGGGCGAGGAAACGCACGTTTCTCCTAATGCACGATCCCGCCTTTTCCAGGGTCAGCTGCCCCAGCCCAGGGTGGACACCCCTCTCCCACCAAAGCGCCCTGAACGCCTTCCTTGTGTGTCACGCTGGTTCTAGAGAGTCAGGGGGCCGGGGGCCGACATTCTTCCACTTCTCGCTGACGCTGCCCCCATGGCCTGCCACGTTCCCTCCTGCCCGTCCCCTGTCTCCCCCACCTCTCCCGCTGCAGCCAATACCTACCGGGACTCAACCCTGTCTTTGAACTTTGTCTGCAGGCCACACCCTGAAGTGAAGGGATCCGTGGCTCCCAAAGAGGCCGCGGGAGGTATTTTTCTTTCTTTCTTTTTTTTTTTTTTTAAAGATTTTTATTTATTTATTTGAGAGGGAGAGAATGAGAGAGAGAGAGCACGAGAGGGAAGAGGGTCAGAGGGAGAAGCAGACTCCCCGCCGAGCAGGGAGCCCGATGCGGGACTCGATCCCGGGACTCCAGGATCATGACCTGAGCCGAAGGCAGTCGCTTAACCAACTGAGCCACCCAGGCGCCCCGAGAGGTATTTTTCTAGAAGAGAAAAAGCCCACCAAGATGAGGCGTATTCCTCTCCCAAAAGGTAGAACAGAGCGCTTGTAGCAGCAGCTCCTTCTCCCGGTACCCAGGGGACAGAAAAGCTTCAGGAGGCAGATCCCAGGTCTGAATCCGGGCTCAGCCACTGTCGAAGCTTTGGCGTGGGATCAGCGTGGGTCCGAACGTGGTAATGCAGGGACATGGTGAGCGTTGCTTGAATAGGGCAGCCAACCGTCCCGATTTGCTGGGCCTGCAGAGTTGCCCCCAAATGGGGCTCCTAGTGCTAAACTCACAAAGTCCCACACAAACCGGGCCATCTGCTCGCCCAGTGCTTAAATCAGGGGTCAGCAAACACAGAGCCTGCCATCTGTTTGTAGATAAAGTTTTATTAGAACCCAGCCAACCCCATTCATCTGTGACATGTTGTCCATCACCACATCCCATCTGCGAGGACCGAGGATGAGGTTGAGAAGTTGCAGCTGAGACCACGTGGTCTGCAAGACGTAAAATATTTTTGGTCTGGCCATTTAAGAGAAAGTTTGCTGGCCCCAAACTTTGTACAAAAACCTTATAGCTTGCAGCTGTGCTCAGCCCTGTGAGGAGGGCGTGTTTGATGGGAGACAGGCCCCCTGTAGAAGGCAGAGGTCAAGGTGGGTTCCCGGGGAGGATGGCCCTGACGTTGAGAGGGCATATTTGTCTGAGATTTGGTGGGCGGGGGGCACCAAATTCTGTAGGTTAGAACTGGGTCATGGGGGATGTTGAATAAAGTGGATTCGGGGACCAGCCTCCCTCTCCCCACAAAAGCCTAAAACCTTCCCCAGCTGCCCAAAGATGTACCAAGATGCTCCCAGTGTCCAAGAGACAACACTGAAGTCAACTTTAGGCCTGTACAGGGTGCTTCCTGGAGGGGGCTGGGGCTGGGGGTGAACAGCAAAGGACCAACTCTCCACCAGAAGGAGGCACCCTCCTGATACCCTGAAACATTCAGCCATCATTTGTTTATCAAATATTTATTAAAGGCCTGTGCTGTACCAGGCCCTGGGCTGGGGGGTGGGATACTTCAGTGAAGAAGACAGAGCCCTCCCTAAAATGTAGGCATAGGGGCAGACGAGAGAGGGCAGAATAGGGGTTACTCTGTCCCCAGGAAGAAGCTCGTTGGTCCACACAGCCCCAAAGAAGGGTATAGCCCTGGGCTCTCTAAGTATACCCCAGACCTCACAGGCCAGGATCTCACCCTGGGCTCACTGGGGAAACGCCCAAGAAAACCCAAGCCGCCCCCAAGTGGGGGGTGACCAGGAATGGCCTCAGGAACCCGGCACTCCTCCCCCAAATGCCCCCTTCCTATACAGTGACAGCAACCAGAAGACTGGGTCTTCCCTGGGCGCATGGGGATGCAACCTCAGCAGTTGAGGCCCCGTCCCGAGGCATTAGAGGGAGCCCAGATAGGTGGGAGACAGGGAAGTGGAGGCCCAGCCTCCTCTGGAGGCAGGAGGGAGGACAAGGCGGCTGGCTCACCAATCCTGCTTTGGCTGCAAGAATTCAGCCGCTTTCGGCCCTGTGGGCCAACCAGGGGCCCTGTTCTGAAGGTCCCCATCCCCAGGGGGCCCCAAGGAAACCCAGACCTGGAACAGAGCCTGGGTGCTCGGTTGTGGCCTGGCGGGCCTTGGAGAGAGCGAGGAGACCAGGGTCCTGCTCACATGGACGCACGGAGGAGTTAAGGGAGGAAGCTCTGCAAGGTGAGGTCGTCCCCATCTCTGCCCTCCCTGGGCTCCACCTTTAGACCCTGGCTCTTGGCATTGGTCAGGCCCCCATTGGCCGTGGCCGTGGGCACTTCGCCCCCCTCGGGCAGCAGGGATGAGATGCAGACCATCTCGGTGGGGGAATAATTGCGCACTGGGTACATGTGATTCTTGCGGGAGAGGCGGACGGCCAGCACCACTGTGCACACGAGGAAGGTCGTGGCTACCAAGGCCAGGATGAGGATGGCCAGCAAGCACTGCTTCACGGGGATGTGGTCCGGGGCCCCTGCAGGGATGGGGGCCACAGAGCTCTGTGGGGACAGATGCTGCCTATTTTCCCATCGTTTGGTGAGGACATCAAGCAAATTGCCTCCTGTCACAGTGGTGCTGTTTTGAGGATCAGAGGTCACAAGAAGGACTGTGGTTAGGTGCCCTATGGTGGCAGGTCCTGTGGACGGGAACTTCGTGGTGGCTGGATCTGTGGACGGGGCCTCTGTGCCAGTGGGCTCCGTGGACAGGGCATCTGTGGCTTCTGGCCCCGTGGACAGGGTCTCCATGACAGTAGACTCCATGGACAGGGCCTCTGTGGCAGTGGGCTCCGTGGACAGGGCGTCCGTGGCTTCTGGCCCCGTGGACAGGGTCTCCATGACAGTAGACTCCATGGACGGGGCCTCTGTGGCCACAGGTTGCGTGGTCGGTGCCTCTGTGGCTGCTGGGTCTGTGGACGGGGCCTCAGTGGTGGCCAGCTCTGTGGATGGAGCTCCCTCTGTGGATGGAGACTCTGTGATGGGAGGTAATGTAGTGGCCGGTTCTTTGGTCAGCACATCCGGTGTGACAGGAATCACCTGTGTGGTCACTTCCATGCTCAGAGTCCCCAGGGCCACCCCTCCTGTGTTCAGGCCAGCAGAGTCCCGTGTGGCCGCCTCCAGAGTAGCTGGCTCAGGAGTTCCATGCCCCAGTGTTGCCAACTGAGCCAGAATGTTAGGGGTCAGGGCCAAAGACCCAGGTTCATGTGTAAGCATTTCTGGAGGCTCTGTGCCTTCTATGACATAGTCATACAAGTCCACTTCTTGGTCCTCATCCACTTGTCTCTGGACCCGGGCAAGAGGGGCGTATGAGGCCTCCTGGGCTCCATCCTTCTCTAGCTCCCACAGCTGGAGGCCGCTGCCAGGACCCAGCAAAATCAAAAGCAGGAGGACTTGCAGAGGCATGGCACCTGGCGGGAGACACAGACAGAAGGACGTGAGGACAGCTTCACCACTGGGCCTGCCAAGCTCCCTCTACTGCAATCATGTGGACAGCGACAGCCAGGGGGCCAGGCACTTAGTGTTTAAGCATCCTCATGACCCAGGGCATGCCTGGTACATGGGAGCAGCCCAGCAAATTGCAGCTATTATTATTTATCAACATCAATAGATCCATCCAGAGGGCCCCGCAACTCTCCTTATATGGTGCAAAGAAATTGTATTTGCCTCCCTACCCTTTGTGATTAAAACTTCAAAATTGTGGGCAAGACAGTCCACTGGGGTATAGGAAAAAAAAAAAAAAACTATTAGAGCTTCTAGTTAGACTGTTATGTCACCCTTTTGTGATTTCTAGTTTTGTCCCACATTTATAATCTATCATGAGCCCAGGAGTACCTGCTTACAATTCATAGATAGATCAATGTACATATATTGTCTGCTGATGGCGTCCATGAGCCAAAGAGTCTGGAGACCACAGGTCTCCAGATAAAGCTGCTTGTTTGGGCCTTTGGGGCCTTTTGGAGTCTGTTCCTGACCCATCTCTCCATGTCCCTCTCCCCTACTTTCCTTCGTCTTGGCTCCCACCGTACACAGCGCTGGCCTGTCCCTCAGGTTCTCAGTTTTCCCCATCCTCTCTCGCTGTCCCGGCTTGGTTTTGTCCTCACTTCCACAACTGGGATGACAGTACCTACCTCATAGCTTATTGTGAGGTTGAAACAGGCAATGCCTATGAAGCCCTTAGCACTTTGTCCCCATCACCAGCTCCAGCAAAGGGCGGCTACTTGGGCTCCATCAGTAAGTGTCTCCTGTAAGTCCTCAAGGGCCCAGAGCCATCAACTGTACTCTGTCCTATCTGAAAACTCCCAACTCTTCAGAATGGTCCTGCCCTCGGGGAGCTGACAGTCATCTCACTTGCCTGGGGGCCCATTCTCCTGTGACCCTTCAGCCCCCTGACCAGCAGCCAGAAAGGGCAGTTCCTCTCCTTGGTCTTTCTTCCTGGCATGGTGGACATCCATGCTTTCTTGACGGATCTCCCTCCCCTCATGGCCCCCCTGCCACTGGTGGGTTGTTTGCGGGATTCAGAATCGTGCACCCTCTGAGGATCCTGTGGGGAGTGACAGCTGTGTTCTGGGCCAGGATTCAGGTACTCCTGGTTTTCTCGGACATAATACCCTCAGCAGGGCGCAATCCCAAGCACTGTGTCTGGGGCAGAGCCTGGGTCATTTCCAAAACTTTTCCTCATACTTCGCAAAATTTTGAGCAGAGACCAGTTGCTCATCCTTCCTTGAGTGACTGTAACTTACTCATAAGCCCCTTAGCTTCTAGGCTCAACCTGACCTCCTTCACCTGTTCGTTCATGTTGGTTTCTAAAATGGCGGTCTGATCCTGTCTTAAAATAATTTCTTAAACCAAACTTCATGATATTTGCATGAGACACATCAGGCCTTCACAACTGTCTTCATTTTACTAAGGAGGGGTAAGGCTCTGACGGGTAAAGCAACTTGCCCAAAGGCACACACCTGACAAGTGGCAGAGATCAGATTGCAGCCCAGTGAAGATTCAGGAGGGCTTTGGGAAGAAACCTGACCTAGCTAAGGGGGCAGAAGGAGCAAAGACTTGGAGGAGACCTTAGCTTGCTGTTTCTGTGGCAGGGGTTGGGGACCCAGTTGAGAGAAGGAAGGCAAAATAAGAATAAGAAGGACCTTGGGGCGCCTGGGTGGCTCAGTCAGTTAAGCATCCGACTCTTGATTTCAGCTCAGGTCATGATCTCAGGGTCATGGGATCAAACTCCTCGTAAGCTCAGTGCTCAGCATGGAGTCTGCTTGAGATTCTCTCTCCCCCTCTTGCCTCAATAAACAAATTAATCTTAAGAAAAAGAAGGACCTTGCGGGCCATCTCATCCAGAAAGTTCAGCCCCATATGTACCAGGTGCTATGCAGCACACAGGATTGAGAACACAGACCATGGGGTCAGACAAAAAGATGTTCAGGTCCCACTCTGTCCCTTATAAGCTGTATGACCTTGAACTTCTGAGCCTCAGTTTTCTCATCTGTAAAATGGTGATACCAATCTGCATCTATCCCATTGAGCTGTTAAGGGAATGCAACAAGATGATGGACTCAAAAGTTCCAGGCTCGCAGTAGGTGCTTAATGAACATCTCTCTCTCACACGCACATGTGCCTAGCCACATCCTTTGCCTCCTAAAACCTGCCTTTAGGAGGCAGAGCGTCTTTGTACAGGGGGAAAGTTCCTGCTTGGGGGTGAGCTTGGCCTTGCTTTCCCGGGGTGGATGGGGCAGGGTGGACTTTAGGATCCGTATTTCAAAATTACGAAGACTTGTACCCACCCCCCAGCCCCCACCCCCACTTGGGCAGTTCTCAGTTCCTGGAAGGCAGAGCCCTCAGCCACTTCCTGGAAGCAGAGAGGGTGGGGGCAAGAAAGGGCCCCACCCGCGGGTTCCTGGGGGAGGAGGCACCTTGATGAGTCAGGACCTGATTTTCTGCAGCCCAGAGGCAGGGAGGAAGGCATGGAAGGGACGGCTCCCCTCTCCTCATGCCCTTCCCCACCGCCCCCTGCATGTGGAGGCAGCTTGGAGGAGAGACCACTCTGCAGCTATGTAACCTGAGCGGGTTGCCTCAGTTTCCCTATCTGTAAAATGGGTGACGTTGCTTCAGAGAATGGAGCTGAGAATCAAATAGCGTGCTGCAGGGAAGGTCCCTGATATCTGGCATCCAGCAGGGATGTTTTACTGCGGGGGAGCCTCTTCGGGGCCGTGGACACAGATGCAGAGGAAAGAGAAAGCTGAGTCAGGGAACGTATGTATGGACGTGACAGGCTCCCTACCCCCCCCCGGGGGGGCAGTGAGGGACACTGTGGGGTCCTGAGTGAGAGCAGAGACCCCCATGGGTGTGGAGACAGGGCACATCGGGGCAGCCCATCTCCCAGCCCAGGTCTATTTAGGGTGACCACCTCGTCCAGGGTGTTCCCACTTGTAGTACTCAAAATCTCTCATCCCCTTATGCCTCAGTCCCAGACAAGCTGGGCTGGCTGGTCACCCCAGCCTGGTGCCTGCCACCCCACGGGCTTCAAGAGAGAAGGACCACAGAGACCCCAGCCATGAGCCAGGCTGTTTGGCCGGAGGAAAATCCGGCTCCCGGGCGTTCTGTGGCTCTGAGGGGGCCGTGCAGGCGGCAAGGGCAGGGCTGGAGTGTGAGCGCTGTGGCTGGCAGGTGGGATGCTGACTTTACTATTTGCTAAGAGAAATGTATTGTAATGCAATGAGCACGGCGTATCAGAAGGCCCCCACTGCGGCTGGACCATTCCACACCGGCACCAGCTACTACAATCCCCATTATACAGATGAGGACGGCAAGGCTCAGAAGAGTGAAGGCAATTCCTCAGAGCCGTGAAGCGCCCCCCGCCCCGCCCCTTACACCTTTCTTCCCCCGGAGGCAGGAAAACGGTCACTTACCACAGGAGAGGGGCTGTGAGGGAGGGGCAGAGAGCTGCCACGTCCTGTCTTCCTGCTTGCCTAACGGAGTGGGTCAGATACAGCCTGTTTCCTGTCTTTTACCCTAAAACCAGGTTGCTCCACCAGGGCCCCACCCAGGCTGTGGAGGGGCAGGCCACTGGCGGGGGCCCACACCCTGCTCCAGGCATGGCTGCGTGTGGCCACCCTGCTCGGGAAAGGCACCGTGGCAACTCCAAGAAGCTTGGGACTTGACAGTCAGAATCTTGGATCCTGGGAATCTCAGCACTCAGGAGTTTGGAAGCTTAAGACAGGAAAGACTGAGCATCTCAGGGTGTGGGTTGAGCAGCCGGCCAAGAGAAGGAGAGGCTCCAAACCAACGGTAGGTCAAACCGAGGCCCAGGTTTCCTCTGCCGGACCCCAGGGCAGTTCTCAGTCCTGGCGGCCAGGACAGGCCCTGGCCCTACACGGGATCAGATCCAGCATCAAACCAGATCGATGCCCAGCTCTGGCACGCATAAACTGTGTGACCTTGGGCACCTGAACTCACCTCTCTGAGCCACAGGTCCCACATTTGGAGTAAAAGGACAATGATAGCACATACACCTCGTGGGGTTGTTGTGGGTTGAAGGGAGCTGGTTCAGGTTGAGTGTTTAGCACACAGTAAGTGCTCAATAATGGCCAGCTGTTGTCTCTGTCATTCTGCATTCAGGGCCATATCCTGGAAAAATCCCCAACCCCGGAACAGCTTTCACGTACCTCTGAGTCAGAGAGGGCCGGGAGAGAGAGCCCTAGAAAACTGTCTCCATGGCAAGCCCCGGGACAGCCCCGGCTTGCAAATCACAGGTATCAAGTGTAGACCATGTTCCAGGACTGATCTAAGAGCCATACATGAATTGCTAGCTCACTCAGGCCCTAGCACCTCCTCTACTAACCACATGTGAAAGATGGGGAAACTGAGACCCACTTGGCACCTAGAGTCACATACCCAGTAAGAGAGGGCTCAGCAACTTGCCCCTGGGTGTTCTCACTCCAGATCCAACTCACAGTCACAGCCTCCTATCATCCATTCTCCGGAGCTGAGCAAATGGCACCTCCTCCAAGAAGCCATCCTGGATTGCTCAGGCATGATTAGTCATTCCCATTATTTAAACCGTTTAAAATGTTTCTACTGTCTAAAACTCCTTTCCCATTGGCCCACACACTTCAAGAGGACAGGAACCACAGCTATCTTGCTGCTCACACCCCTTGCCCAGGGCTTATCAGACAGGCAGGCACTTAGCAGGCTTTGTGACATTGGCCCAGTGGGGCCTGGGCACTGTGGCTGCCCCACCAGAGCCTCCACCAGGCTGCAAGCTTCTGCAGGGCAGAGTCTCCACTGGTCCCCAGTACCGACAGGCCTGGCCTCCTGGGGGCTCATGAAAGGCCCGTTGCAGGAGGGGACTCGTGAATGGGACAGAAGCAACCAGCACTCGGGTTCTTGCTCTGGGTTTGCCATCCTGCCCTTCCCGACCTTTTCTCATCATCGCCCCGGCCCCCATCAAGGAGCCCTTCACCTAATTACCACCCGTCCCTATAAACTGTGATACCGCGGATACACCTGTTTACTGTCCCATAGCCCTTTGCAGGAACACAAGCCCCGGTGATGGCTAAGATTTTTTCTGCCCCCTGCCCCCACCAAACGAACAAACACACAAAAACAACAAACCAAAAACAAAACAACTTTCACCTTCTGGACCCTGAATTTGCTAGCCTGGTACAGAGGAGGCAAGATATTTTGCACAAATGAATTTAAAGAGACCTACACCTGGTTTTAGTTTAACAACTGAGGACTGTCTGAAGAGTTGTCTGTGTAGACAGGCAGATGGACCAGCACACAGATGCACAGACAGCTATCCTATCACCTTCTAGCCTGGGCCCCATGTGCCCCCACCATCCCCTTGCTCAAGCTTAGCAAAGGAGACTGAGAGACCACGGCTGGGGTCACCCCGGGCTCCACGAGGTTCCTGCAGCCAGATGAGGGCCGGGGAAGCAAGTCCAAGGGCCAGCCACCTCCCAGCTGGGCCACGATGGGCAGCTGCTTCTCACCTCTGAGCCTCGATTTTCTCATCTGCACAAGGAGGGCACAGCATTCCTGGGTGATTCCCCAGCCCCTTGGAAGGCCCTGCTCCTGCCTGGCTGAGCTTTCCAGGAGGCGCTCAGCCTGGTAGCCCGCCCCTTCCGCCATCCGGGCTTCAGTCTCCGCTGGCCGCTGGCCAAGCCTGGTGACGGAGGGCTCTACCATTTTGGGTGTGTCCAGGCCAGCCCCAGAGGAAGCCGTTGAGGGGCCTGGGGCCAGGAGAGTGACCCCTTGAGCTTCCTGCCCACCCAGAGGCCTGGTCTCGGGGGGCTCGAAGTCACAGATGGGAAAAGAAGAAAACAAGAGGATCCGGGAAGGAGGAAGAGAATTCCAGGCGACCGGAGTCCTGATCATTGTTTACGGGTGTGCGTGTGTGCGTGTGTGCGTGTGTGCGTGTGTGCGCGTGTGTGCATGTGTCAGAGGTCACTGCCTTAGGTACCATCCCGCGCCCACCAGCCTCATTCTCTTTTATGCCCCTAAACCACCCCACATACAAATTACCAAGAGTATTCTAATTATGATGATTATTTTCTCTTTGGCGAGCAATATTAGTTAGCATTCTAATTCTAGTATTTTCATAATTTGCTACAGACCAGTGTTATTTTCTCAACTTTATGAAAAGCATGAAAAACATCACTTTGGAGACAATATTGTTATGGATTCCTAGCCTGAGTGGCTTCAAGACACATCCTGCACCCGCTCTCCCTTTCTGGGGTCACCCAGATCTAACCCCAGCTCTGCTCTGAGCAAGTCCCTTCACCTCCCTGTGCCTCGCGCGAAAAGAGAGGCAGCATGATTTTTAGGGACATGTTCCTGGTTTCTCTGATTTTTTTCAAAGTTAGAGCCCCTCCCCTTTCTTCAAGCCAGCAGCCTGGTGGCCAGCCTGATGGGGAGGGTAGGATGGAAGAAGCTGAGGGAGCAGGATCCAGAAGAGAGAGCCGAATAAGGCCACGACCTCGATCCGCAGCCCCCGGGGCTCTGGTTTGGAGCTCAGGTCCTGCCCCGGGCCTGCCCTCTGCTGTCAGGCGGGCCTGCTGGTCCCAGGGGCCTCCCAGCCACTCCCCACGGTTTGGCGAGTGGACACTTACCGTGCTCAGTAGAGCATGCGATAGCTGCCTCGTGGGCCCGGGAGAAGTGGCTCCTCTCCCTTAGCGACCGGAACGGGGCCCACACTGCCAGAGCACTGCTGTGGCACCCCAGCCGTGGTCCCGGACCCCGCCAACCCTCAACGGCCTGTGTGAAAGAAGGAAGCGAGAATGTGGTTATTCAGACGTGGCCACGTGACAGCCCACACCCCCTTGTTTGTGACAGCTTTGGTGGCAGTGTGGATTGAGACGGGGTGGGTAGTGGGAGACCGGGACCTGCTGAGCCCTCCTGGGTTCTGGTAACCATGCGCCAAAAACCACATGCAAACTTTCTGGGAAGGGCTGGTTGAGAGGCACGACCCCACGGTGATGGGAAATAGGGGTGAGGGGGACCCCACCCTGAAAGGAAGGGAGGGACCAGATGCATATAAGGATGGTTCTAGATCCTTGTTCAAGTTGGGAATCAGGGTGGGAGAAGCCACGGAACACAGACTTTCCTGAGGTTTGCAAATATGATGCAGCCATTCTTTCGCAGCCATTCTTTCAGGACCCATCTCTAGGTGCACAGGTGATCCTTTTAGCCACGAGGAGTAAGTGCTCTGAGGAGCTGCATGGCAAATCCCACCGGGGCAAGACCTACTTATTTTACTTCCCCATCCTGACTCGTTCGTTTCGCCCCCACCCCCGGCACCCCAGGCGGGGGGCTCTGAGGTCCAAAATGCAAGCAATTCCAGGCTCTGGTCTTTCCGTAGCTCTTCATCTAGTGGGGAAGCCAGCAGATGAACAAGTGAACAGACCATTACACACAGGGATGTCACCCTGTGGTGAGCTAGGGAGGGGCCCCTACCCCACCGTGGGCAGGAGAGGGGCTTGTCAGGAGACTCTTCCAAGAAGTGGCACAGAGGATGACAAAGGTGGGCTGGGTGAATAGCCCAGGAGAAAAGTAAAGGCATCCCAGGCACAGGGCACAGCATGGCCAAAGGCCCGGAGACATAAGAAAGGCCAGAACTCTCAAGACAGTGAAGGAAAGCATCATCTCTCAGGGTCTGGCCTGTGGCTCCATACAAGATGGGGTGTGGGACATAGGCAGACAGGGGTTCATACACTGCCTTACACACAGGTTGTTTTAAAATGATAACAGGAGGCCCAGTGGGTGTTCACCATGACAGAACCTCCATTCCAAGGGCACCTGGGTGGCTCAGTCGGTTAAGCATCTGCCTGCAGCTCAGGTCATGATCCCAGGGTCGAGCCCCGCATCGGGATCCCTGCTCAGTGGGGAGTCTGCCTCTCCCTTTCCCTCTCCCTCTGCCCCTCCACCCGACTTGTGCTCTCTCTCTCCCTCTCTCAAATAAATAGATGAACACAATCCTAGAGAAAAAAAAAAGAACCTCTTCTGGAAGCGGCCAAAAACTCCCCCAGTCTGTATAGAGACAGGAACACTGAGACCCCAAAAGGGTGAGAATGTTAGAACTTACCATGCTCCCCCAGCAGGTTTGGAAATAGCCAGCCCTCAGGAGCAGGGATTGAGAAACTGAACAGACCCATGCCAGGGCTGGAGACCACTCTCAGGTGATAGGCATTCCAGATAGATGTTTTAGCCTGAGTCCACAAGTACATTGGAGACAGGACAGTCCCTCTGCTAGGGACTGCCTTGGGCCCCCACCCCTCACCCCCCAACCCAGCTCATCCTGAACCAGAGCCCATCACCAGATCCACAGTTCTGAAACCAATGTCGAGGTCCTAAAGATACAGAGGACAAGGGAGGGTGACCTACCTTCCCAGTCTGCCTGGGACTGAAGGGGCTCTGGGGATGCAGAAACTTCCAGGCTTAAAACTGGGTAAGTCCCTGGCAAACCAAAATGACTTGGCCTTTCCAAGCCATGGGGCCAGGGGGAGCTGGTCATTTGCTAAATTCTGAATGGGGTGGCATCGGAGGCTGTTACCCGACCTACAGCACTGGGGTGGGAGAATTGGGGGGGTTCCGGAGCAAGCAGATGCAGAGCCCCACATCCCCCAGATACATCCCTTCCTCCCTGTCCCAGGTGCAGCCACAAGCTGCTTCTCAGGAGCATCGGGCACAACGTGGGGTAAAGGAAACCATACCACAGACCCTCCCCTGATCCTTTATGACATCTGTGAGCTTTGAAAACCATCCAGGAGCAGGGCCCTACAGGGGACAACACTCAAGGCCAGGGGGCTGATAACTGGCCTCCTATGACCTTGGAAAATTCTCTTCTCTCAAGCCTCTGCTTCCTCCCCTACAAAAGCTTCGTAATACAAATGCTTAATGTTTCCTTGGCCTCTGCCACACGCCAGACGCTGTGCGTCCTATCAGCTCATATAACACTCAGAGCAGTCTTTTGGGGAAACTGAGGCTCAAAGCGAGGCTGTGCCTTGCTCAAGGTCACACACAGAGTAGGGGGCAGAGCCAGGTCCAGGCAGCCGGAAAAGAAGCCCCCTATCTCACCCCCTGGCCTGCGATGGTGCTGGCTCAGTACCTGCATGCAGTGAGTCTTCCCTGCACGCCAGCAAGCCCTCTGTGAAAGGGAAGGGAATAACTCAGGGGCAGGTGAGTGATTTCAAGCTAAGACTTGAGCAGCTGAAGGTGCCTTGCAGAGGAGCAAATATCACTATGAGGATTCCGGCTCGTGTCGTCTGTTCGAAGACCAGAAAAACCGCATCTCATGACCCCTACCACCTGTGAGAGTCAAGCATTCAAAGTGAGCGGGTTTCCACTTCTATAGGCGGAGCCCCAAAAAGTGCTCCCAGGATGCCTTCAGAAACCCTGGAAAAAATATACAAGTCCCATCCTAATGGAAACCTGCCCCTCAGAACGTGATCCGGGCATGAAAGTCGCATGCACGCTGAATGCGTCCAGAGCATTCACGCCTCATCAGTGGAAAAACAGGTGTAAAGATGTATAAACAGGGTACTTTCAGCTGCGGGTGGGTGCTCGGAGGAGGTACCGGAGGAAATGCTCACAGCGCTCATCTCTGGGTGGCCAAGGATGGGCGGCCCTTCTCTTTCCCATACATCTTCCTGCCCTGTATTTTTAGATAGAAAAATGGAAATAACGACGTGAATGTCAGCTCTACTATCAGGAAACAGAGATTTTAAGCAGTGCAAGGCCTTGATAGACACCTTAGATTTCAGGATGACTTGACATTTACCCCCTCTGTCTGTCTCCACCCTCCTGGGGTGTTTGGGGGAACGGTCCCTCCCACGCCCCAGCCCTGTGTTTCTCGGGGCTTCCAGCTGTGGCTTCCCAAGGCCCTTTGGCCACAGCGAAGGGGCCCGTTACATCACTTCCTCAAATGTTCCTCAGTCTGACTCTGGACGATTCCCTGGAGGGGTTCAGGGACCTACTCAGACATCATAGACTAACCCTCCCCCCCCCGAGGGCGACTCCTTCCCTAGAACAGGATCAAGGAGCTTTTTCTGTTAAGGGCTAGAGACCGCATCTTTTCAGCTTTGTGGATCTGTCCCAAATATCCAACTCCGTGGTGATAACATGGAAACAGCTATAGTCCATATGTAATAAATGGGTATGGTTGTGAGCTAATAACATTTTCTCTGCAAAAAATAGGCGGAGGGCCAGATTTGTCCTACAGGCTGCAGTTTACTGGCTCCTGACCTAGGAAAATGAGAGACATTGGCTATGGGGAGAACCAAACTGGAAGAAGTGAATGGGTCCCCGCGAATGGGCAGAATGAAACACGGGTCCCCTTAAGACTAGGCCGCTGGCTTTCTTAGGACAGGACACATTTATTGAGCCCTGAGTGCCAGGCACTGGGATGAGCCGCACACAAGACACATACAGTCCTTGCCCTCTGGGGGCCTCCAGATTAGTGGCCCGGTCAAAAGCCACCATGCAGGGCCACTGAATGTAGCCAGGTGGAAAAACAGGGTTCTGAGAATGAGAATTGAATCCTTGCCTCAAGCCTGCTGTGTGGCTTTAGGGAATTCACTTGACCTCTCTGAGACTGTCTCATCTGGAAAATCGTTTTGCACGAATGCTTAGTGCAAAACAATGCAAGGAATAATAAAAGTCTAAGAGCAGATTGGGCTGCAGATGTAGGCAGAGCCCAATCGCCTCACCTCTGACTCCCGGAGTCCATCTATCCTAAAACTTGAGAGTAGAACCCACTATGGGTCTCAGGCCCCTTGCCCTCAATGTATAATCCTTGCTCCAAGGGCAGGAACTCTCTCCCTACGTAGGATTCAGTGGCTCCCCATTGCTTTTGTTTTATTTTTTAAAGATTTTATTTATTTATTTGAGAGAGAGAGAGAGAGAGAATGAGCAGTGGGGAGGGGCAGAAGGGAGAGAGGGAGAAGAGAGAGAGAGAAGCAGACTCCCCGCTGAGCAGGAAGTTCAACGTGGGGCCCCGATCCCAGGACCCAGAGATCACGACCTGAGCCCATGATAGATGCTCAACCGACCCAGGCGCCCCTCCCCATGGCTTTTAGAATAAAGACTCAAATCCCTGACATGGTGGCCAATGCCTTGATCCCTCTTCCCCTCCAGCTTCATCTCACTCACATGCCCCCTTGTTCTCTGCTCCAGTGCCTTCTTTTAGCTCCTCTTATGTTTCCTCCTGACACAGGACCTTTGCATGTACATTCCTTCTGCCTGGAGCATTCCTTACTGCTCATCACCTGAGTAACTCCTGCTCACAATTTAGACCCAGTTCACATGCCATCTCCTTGGGAAAAGCCTTTCCTGACCCCCGACCCTACTCCGGGATCTCAGAACACTGCACCCCTCTCCAACATGCATGCCATTCCCCATTCCTTGATACTTCTCTCTCTCCCTGGAAGCTCCAGAAGAAACCCATGTCTGTTTTGCCCACCACTGCATCTCCTGGGCCAAGCATAGTGCCTGGCATATATGAATAACAATGGCTAACAATTATCAGGTGCTTCTTCATGCCAGGCACTGTCCTAGGCTCTTGACACATTTGTTTGTCACAATCAAACAAATTGGTAATTTAATTTGTCACAGTTGCCTCATGAGGTATTAGTATTCCTATTTTTGGATGGAAAAAAACCAAGACCAGAGAGGTTGAGTAACTTGCCTGAAGTCACACAGCTAGTAAGTGGGAGAGCCAGGGTTTAAACCCAAGCTCTCTGATTATGGAGCCTAAATTCAATCACAGTAGATGTTTGCTGAATAAATATACAAACCGTTATTGCTTCTCCTGGCAGACCCTGCCCCTTCCGATTGGTCCAAGGGGATGCAATGCTCCCCACCACTCTCCAACAGGATGTGAACCGTTGTGGAGGTGTGGAGCAGGAACTGCAATCAGCAAAGCCAGTGAGAGTTAGCTTCCTCTCCAAATGGACCCCAGTGCCTTTTGGCAAACATGGGCTCCAAGGGGGTTCACTAACCCATTACTGCTGGAGCAGCCCCATTTTAAAGCTCACTGGGCCCCCCATTCGGACAACCAAAGATCTGATATCCGAGCAATCTGCTACCTCCTTATAGCTGGACACTACTAAATGGTTGTCCGTACACCAAATGTAGTTTGGCTTACATTAGCCGATGGCTGAAAATGCTTGTAGCTGCCACGTGAGGGTGTTCACCCCAGCTGGGCGGGGGGCCTGTCTGCTTGCATTTCACTCCTCTGTTGCTTCTGCGTGGGGAGTGGAGTAGGGAACTGTTCACACCAGTGACCAGTACAGCTGCCATGTAGAGACAGAGGAAAGCCAGCAAAGCTTAACTTTGACCTGGTATTTACCAGGCGTAAGCTGGTCAACCGTGCATTCCACCTGATAGACATTCCACCATAGCTGAGATCTGAACATCTATTTGTAATTTGCTGGGAACTCACTGTGGCCCCTGCCCGCACCTCCCCGCCCAGGATGCTCATTTCCGTGAAAATGGGGAAAACTGTAGGAAAAACTGGGTCACATCTCCTACAATCATGCCTGCCTTCGAAAGTGGCCACTCTGCCTCCTAGAAAGCTGAGGCTCAGGGAAGGGCCCAGGTGGACTTGAGTCCAGGTTGGCCAGACCAGACCACAAAACCTACAGCTTCCTACCAAACAGGTATCCAGCTGGAAAATTACCCACCGTGGGTGTCCTTTGTTCAAAGGAAAGCAAAGATCTCATGGAGGACAGAGCTGCTTTAATGAAAGGGAGGTGGTGGGGGAGGGGTCATACCCAAGGGCCTGCCCTACCCCCTTCCCCAAAACACACATCCTCTGTTTTTTTTTTTTTTTTTTAAGATTTTATTTATTTATTTGACAGAGAGAGACACAGTGAGAGAGGGAACACAAGCAGGGGGAGTGGGAGAGGGAGAAGCAGGCTTCCCGCCGAGCGGGGAGCCCCATGCGGGGCTCCATCCCAGGACCCTGGGATCATGACCTGAGCCGAAGGCAGACGCTTAACGACTGAGCCACCCAGGCGCTCCTACACACATCCTCTTTGATTGAAGGGAGGGCTCACAGGCTGTGATTTGCCAACTTGAACCATCTAAAGGGGAAATGGCCACTTTGGGGCCCACCGCAGCTGGGACACAATTCCCCTTCTCAGATGGAAACAGAACCTCGGGGAGAACTGGATTCTGGCTGTCACTCTGGGCAGCCCCAGAAGCAGCTTCTGGGATGAAGGCCTGCAGAGCGAAGCTGCTCCTCCAGAGTAAAGGAGAACAGGGGCTCCCCGGGGCTCACTGAGTCAGCATGGGTGCTGGAGAGTGGCCAGCGTAGGGGCTGGTCCCAGACCTGGAAGGCCAGAGGGTAATCAAATAGAGAAATGTGCTCCAGACTCAGTGGTTTTTCCAACAGTGGCAGTTGAAGGATCAATGCCTCCAACGGCCACTGGGCCTGGTGGTACAGTGATGGACAACTCTGCATCTCAGACCTCAAGGGGCTCTGATGAAGGAGGAATACCTGCATAAGGAGGGAGTCTTGGTTGCAAACTCATCCAAACTGGCTTAAGTGGCAATAGGATTCCTGAGGTAGCTCATGGAATTTGAGGTTAGAAATGTAGCTGGATCTTATGCATGGATTCAGGGAACTAAAGGGACCCAGAAGCCTTTTCTCCATCACTGCACACCTCCTCTGCCTGCTTGCTCCCTAGAGTCCCCAAATCCCAGGCCTCTGTAAAGGGAAACTTACATTTGACACCCCAGGAGGTGGCTCCAAACGGTGCATTGGCCCAGCCAGGGGAAGGTCACATTCTGGAAGCGAAGTACTGCCATGTAGACAAGCCAATAGGTGTCCCTATCCCCAAAATGTCTGTTTTCATTCATTTATTTAGCAAATATTTTTAGTTTTTACTATTTTTTTAAGATTTTTTTTTTTTAATTTTATTTGACAAAGAGAGAGCGAACACAGGCAGGGGGAGTGGCAGGCAGAGGGAGAGGGAGAAGCGGGCTCCCCGCGGAGCAGGGAGCCCGATGTGGGGCTCAATCCCAGGACCCCAGGATCATGACCTGAGCCGAAGGCAGACCCTTCCCCGACTAAGTCACCCAGGCACCACCCCCAGCAAATATTTTTATTATTTTTTTAATTTAAATTCAATTAGCCAACATGCAGTACATCCCTAGTTTCAGATGTAGGATTCAATGATTCATCAGTTGCGTATAACACCCAGTGCTCATCACGTCACGTGTCCCCCTTAATGCCTGTCACCCAGTTACCCCATCCCCCCACCCACCTCCCCTTCTGCAGCCCTGTTTGTTTCCCAGAGTCAAGAGTCTCTCATGGTTTGTCTCCCTCTCTGATTTCTTCCCATTAAGTTTTCCCTCCCTTCCCCTATGATCCTCTATGCCATTTCTTATATTCCACATGAAAGAAACCGTAGGATAATTGTCTTTCTCTGATTGACTTACTTCACTTAGCATCATCCCCTCCAGTTCCATCCATGTCGATGCAAATGGTGGGTATTCATCCTTTCTTATGGCTGAGTGATATTCCATTGTATATATGGACCGCATCTTCTTTATCCATTCATCTGTTGAAGGGCATCTCGGCTCCTTCCAGTTTGGCTATTGCGGACATTGCTGCTATGAACATTGAGGTGCATATGGCCCTTATTTTCACTACATCTGTGTCTTTGTGGTAAATACCCAGTAGTGCAATTGCTGGGTCGTAGGGTAGCTTTATTTTTAACTTCTTGAGGAACCTCCATACTGTTGTCCAGAGTGGCTGCAGCAGCTTGCATTCCCACCAACAGTGTAGGAGCGTTCCCCTTTCTCTGCATCCTCACCAACATTTGTTTCCTGACTTGTTAATTTTAGCCATTCTGACTGGTGTAAGGTGGTATCTTATTGTGGTTTTGATTTGTATTTCCCTGATGCCAAGTGATGTCAAGCAATTTTTCATGTGTCTGTTGGCCATTTGTACGTCTTCTTTGGAGAAATGTCTGTTCATGTCTTCTATTTCTTGACTGGATTGTTTGATTTTTTGGGTGTTCAGTTTCTAAGTTCCTCATAGATCTTGGATACCAGCCCTTTATCTGTAGTGTCATTTGCAAATATCGTCTCCCATTCCGTGGGTTGCCTTTTAGTTTTGTTGTCTGTCCTTTGCTGTGCAGCTTTTCATCTTGATAAAGTCCCAATTGTTCATTTTTGCTTTTGTTTCCCTTGCCTTTAGAGACATGTCTTGCAAGAAGTTTCACTCCAGCAAATATTTTTAAAAACAATCTGCCAGATCCTGGGGATAACAGTGCATGAAATGAGTTCCTGTCCTTGTGGAGTTTATATTCAATTTGGGGGAGACAGTCAAAATCTCAATTTAAGTTGCTAGATCTGGTGGAAATAAGGTGATAGGGGGAAGACGGCAGGGGAGGGAGAGCGAAGTGGAGAGCCTCACAGATTCTGGGGTAGGAGGAAGGATGGATGGTCTGGAGAGAGCTGTGCACAGAATTACCAAACGTAGAAAGCCCTCCAAAAACAAGGGGGCAAAAGGAGAGGAGGTCAGGGAGGCAGTGGGGCCAGCCAAACACAGGGAGGCCAGCTTTTAACCGGAGTGGGAGGAGAAACCATAGGGGGTTTTGACTCTAAATATGGGGGTCAGCAAGCTTTTTCTTAATGGACCAAATTGTAAATATTTTAGGGTCTGTGGTCATAGTCTCTGATGCAACTCAACTCTGAAGGTGTAAAGGAAAAGCAGTCATCGATGTTGCATAAACAAACAGGAATGGCTTTGTTCCAATACTTTATGCTCACTAAAACTTGTATTTCACATACTTTTTACTTGTCACTATTTTTTTTAAAGGTTTTTCGCCCAACCATTTAAAAATGTGAAAAACCATCCTTAACTTGTGGGCTCTACAGAGACTTACTTCCAGCAGGGTGGATTTGGCCTGTGGGCCTCAGTTTGCCCACATCTGCCTTAATACCTTCAGTGGTCACTCTGGCCATTGTGTTGAGAACAAATTAAAGCAGGGAACAGGAAGCTTGGTCTGGAAGATGTGATAGTACATTTTATGTCAATTTTATTCAGCCTTGGGGTACCTAGATTATTTGGGCAAATATTCTGGGTGTGTCTGTGAGGGTGTTTCCGGATATTAACATTTGAATCCCTAGACTGAGGAAAGCAGATTGCCCTCCACAGTGTGGGTGGGCCTCACCCAATCAGGCAAGGGCCAGAAAAGAACAAAAAAAAAGGGAGTTAAAAGGGAACTCCTTGCCTGACTATCCCTGATCATTGTTTTCTTCCACTGCTTTTGGACTCAAATGGGAACATGGGGTCTCCAGTTTGCTGACAGGAGACCTTGGGACTTGTCAGTCTCCGTAACTGTGAGTCAGTTCCTTGTAATGAATCTCTCTCTATATACGTACACATCCTATTCGTGCTCTCTGGAGAACCCTAACACAGAAGCTCAGTCCACATCAGAGATGACAGGGACGTGGAAGAGTGGGTTAACAGTGGCAGTGTGAGAAGCATCTGGAATATGTGCATATTCTGAAGCTGCAGCCAACATGAGTAGCTGACAGCTCATGGTGGGGTATGAGAAAGGAGATGGGAGTCAGGTGGGGTGGAAGGCAGGGAGCAAGTCAAGGAGGCTCTCATAAAGGAGGCTGAAAAGCATGGACTTCATCCTGGAGACAAGGGGACCCACTTGCGTCCCCCTCAGAGAACTTGACAGATCCTGTTCTAAAAACCATTACTATGGAAGCAAAAAAGGGAACAGGTGGGTGGTGGTAGAGGAACCGGTTACAAGGCTGTTCAGACAATGGTCTGTTCTCTCTACAAGGGGAAGTTTCTGGCAGGTGCCCAGACAGCTATATGGGATTCTCTGCCTTGCCATCTTTTGTGGCATTTCCATCCACAACCCTTAGCAGAAACTGGCCATGGTGGACGCTCATTTTACTGTCTCGGGGAACCGTAGTTAAGGGTGGTTGTATGCAGTCCCACAGTTTGTTAACTGTGAGGTGCCTTTTCTACCTTCTACTGCCCAAGTATCATCTTGGCACGGAAATGAACCTGCAACAACTTCCTGTTATTTGTGGGGCAACTTCCCCATTCTCAGTCCTCTCAGTGCAGCCCACAAGCTTGGATTTTGTCGCTAAAATACTGATGGTTGATTTCTCGATCAGGGCACACAGCTGGACCACTTGGTCATTTGCTCAACTACAATTTTCTCCAGGACTTTCAAACCCTCACCGGAAAAATAAGTATTTACCCGCCGAATGCCAAGATGACAGAATCATGACTAACGTATGTGGTGCGGGTGGGGGTGGAGAGAAGTAATGAGAAGACAGCTATATGGCTATAATGAAGGCAGGGCTGCTGCTCGCTGCTCGGGACCAGAGAGGCACCCAGTGGAGGTGAGGCTCAGTTCATCTGGCAACCCACCCCCTCAGCTCCTACAGCCCCGCAGGGCCCCCAGGCACCGCATGACCTCTTTACCTTGTATCTATTTGCATCACCTGGACTAGTTGGCAGCAAAGGTACTTTATTTTTATCTGAAGTCCTAGCGCACACAGCACCTGGCACCAGATGAGCTCTTTCTCTTCCCCTTGGCAACACTGATGACTGCTGGTCTCATCCAACCCAAAGCTTTCCCCACACCCTGCCACCTGCCTGCTAGGCCTTTGTCTGAATCATCTCTCCAGTGCTGCCCAAACCCACCGCTGTCATCCTTTCCAAAAACATCCATTATGTCTTTGAGACCAGTGTGAGAAAGCTTTTCCACTTAAAAAACAAAAAACTAAGCACCCCATGGTTTTGGTAACAGAAAAGACCTGGTTTTCCGCCCTCCTGAGTCGAGCATACTGCAGTGATTCACTTGCCTCCCAAACACAGGCTGCCTGGGCAGCGGGACGGGCAGGGCTTTCCGGTCACCTGGTCACCCGAGCTGTGCTCCTCACCCAAACACGCCCCCCACCGCCCACTAACTCGGGCCCTTAACATCTGTTTTCTTACCTGGCTGCATTTCCGTACATATAGTAAAGCTACACGGAACTGCAGATTCTAGCAGCTTCTCCAAACTCCCCTTTCTCCACATTTCAGCCAACCTAACAAACTTAGCAGCCACCTTACCCTTGAGTACTTCTGAATCCGGAGCAATTTCTCCCTCGCACCTTTTCCAAAAACTTGCCATCGGGGAACAAAAGCTCGTTCTGACTAGTGTCGCCTAGCAATCTCCTTCCACCTCGGTGATAAACTACCTGCTGATAGACTGAACTCCTGGGGGCCAGGAAGGAAGGCTGCTAGGGGCACACCAGCCCTCTCAGCCTCACAGCTGGACACACCCCACCAGGGAGGTGAGATCACCTCCACTTCAAATACAGCAGGCAGCTGGGACCGAGATTAAGCATATTGAAGTATATTGCTTCATATCACATTGGTTGAAAATCTATTTCCCAGCTTCCATGACCTTCACATTTTTTGACACTTTAAAGTCTTAGGTAATTTGATTTTTATGGAGCCAATCTAGCTTTTCCTTTGTGATTTAAAAAGTTTTCCCCAGATTAAAGTCTAGATAGAAAAGGACTTATTTTTTTTCTTCTAATAAAATTTCTTTCCATTTAACTACTAACTCCATCAGGAACATACACTGGGGTCCCGCTGGGCGGCTCTAAGGAGTCCCTGCCCCCCAGAGCTACTTAATGTCGCTGCACCACTTCCTTCCCCCACTGATTTAGGATGCTTGTTTCAATGTAACATTAATTCATCATTCATACATTAATTCTAATAACCTCTCTGGGAATAAGGACATTTATGGGAAATATAAAATTCAGTAAAATCTAATTAGATAAAATTAACCACAGCTGGTACCTCCACATAACAACAGAACTTGCATCCGAGTAAATCTGTATCGTATATATATATATATCCTTAAGAGAGCTTGTCATAAGCAAGCTGTCCTGGGCTGGTTAATTAAGCCTGCTAAACTTTTTCCTCTGCTGATTCCTGAATAGATCCCCACTAGTTTCTTTGGGGCAAAATTCCCAGAGGTGAAAACCCTGGGCCAAAAGGTAGGAATGCTGAAGACTTCAGATGTTATCTTGTCACACTGCCCTCTGGAAAAGCTGTGCCAATAAGCATACACCCCTCTCCAGCCTTGCAGGAAAGGACTTTAACAAAGGGCACTGTCCAGTACTGCCTGTCTGAAGGAGGAAAAGGTGGTGTGTCCTTGGCCATGGCTCACGTTCGAGCCCACTGCTGGCTTCAGGACATTCTAATGTGCTAGCAGAAGGAGAAGGGCCACTTAGAGTTAACAGATTCTTAAGAGCCAACAAAACGTTTTTCTGGACACAGAACACCAAGAACGACAAGGGAAGTAGCCTTTTAAAAAAAACGGAAGTCCTCCCTCAATGGGGCCTGGCTGGCCGTCTGGGGCTGACATGGTGACCTTTAGGTTTTCTGGCATAGAAGGCAGGCAGCCAGAGTGAGAGAAAGCCGGTCGTCAGCACCTCCCACATGCGCCTGCCCCCTGACCGTGGGCATCCTGGAGGGGCACAGACAGCATCTGCCGACTCTACTTCCTGCAGCCACGTACGGGCTGACCACAAACCCGGCTGCCGTCCTCCTCACGGACTACAGCAACTTTAGGAGAATGTCCTTGAGGAGGGGGAGCTTTGTGCCAGTTATTCATCATGTTTACAAACCTTCGGAAAGACGAGATGGTGGGGGATTGTTTGCTACAATCACTGAAATGTCATGAGATGCTATTTTGGTGTAAAAAGGGAAGCTAAAAAGGCCATGAAGTTCAAATGACCCTGAAAACCCTCTGGGAATAAAAATCACAGCTAAGCCAAGAGGGCTGTACTTGTACTGAAGAAAACAATGCTTTCAAAGGCACGGTCAGGGACTCAGCCGGTCACACTGTCAGCCACGCACAGTGGCAAGGGCTCTCTGTGTGGCCAGCTGCGGGTATCCCTCTTCCAAACGACATGGGATTCGTATCCCTCCTTCAAAGCAGGGAAAGGGATGCCTCAAGACGAGGAGATCTGCCCCAGATCCCACCCCTGGTAAAGGCTGGAGGCCTGCTGGAATCCGGCAGGTAGCCCTCCCTCCGCTATACCCCACCTGACCTCCCCCTGTGCTGGAGCGCAGCGGCCGAGCCCCACTTCCCCTGTACTCACCCTCAGAGAGGAACAGTCGCCTGGCGGGTTCCACTGAGTCAGAGAGGCTGTGGGCTGCCTCAAAGACAGCTGAGGTGTGAAATAAACACGGGACACCATTTTGTAATCAATGACTTTTTATCTTTGAAAATGGAAGCAAGTGTTTTGACAGAATACTATGGCCGCTCTATAAGAGCCGATCTAGGAGTAATTCACTGGTTTTCCTCTGGGATAGCAAGGCTTTAAAAAGAAAAAGAAGAGGAAAAAAAAAACCCGACACAACAGGAAGAATAATCCACAAAGCTTCAAGCGCTGACTTTGAGCCTGGCTGGGCATCCATTCATTAAATAAGTCATAAGCTACACACTAAGATCAGGGTAATTTCTCCTTGCTCTGTGTTCTCTTTGAACCACATTCCCTATGGTGTTCCACCACCATCAACAGTTTTGTTTACTTAATTTGATTTCAGAACCTTAAAACATTTCTCAATCTTAAAAATGAAGATCCTCAGCAGATTACGTTGATAAAGAAACATGTACAGGTTTGAATATAAGTCACTGTGATTCTTGTTTTCCTTACATCTCACTATCCACGCCAATATTAAACACACACACACACACACACAAACAAACACACACACACACACACACACACACACACACACACACCACACCACACCACACACCACACCACACCAAACATTCAGATGCCTGGAAGTTGTGGAGACAGTAATCCCAACACTGGGTAAAAACATGGTACCTTTCCTACACAGACATCAGCCCCAGCTCGGCTGCGCATTCCAACCCACTGCTGCCACTCTCCACCTCCATCCGGGCTCCCTGTTGCAGATGCTCCCCGCCAGTCCTGTCCCACACGGGCAGGAACAGGCTCGCGAGCCCCTGGGTGGGCGCACTGGCACTATACGTTTCATGTTCAAACACACTCTGCCCTTCCCAGATTCCTTAAATCTTGCTCCTCAAGCATGCAAAATGAGACCATGGAAATGGGAGAGAAGTTCAAGCTAACCTAGCAACAGGTATTCAGAGCTCAGCTGCTGGCCCCTGCGTCTGGGGAGCCTCTGTGTGAGCTGGAGGGGCACAGCAGGCTGGTCTGTGTGGCGAGCGCAAAGGGACGAGTTAGTATGCATTAAAGCTACAGCAGAGGCCTGCGCTCCTGGTCTTGCATCATGCTAGACCATTCTCCTCACCCTCAATATTCAATAGCACCCTCTGGCCTCCTCTTAGCTGAATGTGGGGAGGGCTGAAAGGCAGGGAGGACAGAAGGACTGGCTGGGGGAACCCTGAGAGAGGAGGCTGCATCCATGAGACTGCAGGAAAGACAGGGGCTCCAGTGGCGCAGGGAGAGCCACCCCTGCCTCCAGCAAAGCACAGGAATGGCATGGGATGTGCGCGAGAGCGGAGGATCCCGTGCGGGCACGCACTCCCCTCCAGCTTCCCTAAGGTCTTCGTCCCCTACTGTAAAGAGCTAGCCAAGCTGCTGAAATGGGCAAGAAGGAGCACTCCACAGTGGCTTCTGTGGCTTCTTGTCCCGGGAACCCTTGTCAAGTATTGACTGAAACCTGAAACATGATGTTTAAAGTGATCAATGCAATAGATTCTATGTGTATAACAAAACTGCAGAAACACATGCTAGTTTAGGTTAGATTATAATCATCTGAAGCACAGGATAACCAAGAAGTGAAATTCCATTCTGGTACAACCACCCAGTTTCTAGAAAAGAGAAAGGAAAGAAAGGAAACAATACAATAGGAGCTTTTTTGATCAGAAGACTCCATGAAAGGAGAGGGTGGTGAAGCGAACCCACGTGATTTTTCAAGTCTTCCTTCTGTACAGTCATGAGGGTGACCAGGTTTGTGCTGCAAACGAGCCAGCACCATGTGGCTACTGCTCTGATTGTTCTCAGATGAACGTGTATACAAAATAATATCTTATCTTCATTTAGTTTATAAACATACACAGTGCTGTCCCTTTCAAATTAAGGAAAAAAAAAAAACCACACACAAATACTGCAAAGTAGCAAAATACAAGGGGGGAAAAAAGCTACTTTTGGTTTTGGCAACATTAAAAAAAAGAAATATAAAAAGCAATGTGGCATTGGTCCCTGTTCATAAAAAAAAGGTACTTGGGCACGACACTGAATCAGAATTGGTTTTCTAAAATTCAGAATATCTGGGGTTTTAAAAGTAGCACTTTTGTCTTTTAAAAGTTCAACAAGTCACATAACACTTAAAACATCAAAAAAGCTTTCTGATAAAAAGCTCAGCTATTTTAAATCACATTTTGTTTCTGCAAATTTGAGAGACGAATTGAGTTCTTACTGGAATGTGGCCTATCGCTGGTTGACAAATGTGACACAGAATGTCTCCGAATGGCAGTGCCTCCCTTTTGCCCTCCCTGGGACCACGCCAACAACCAGCTACCAAGCACAAGTTCCTGCTCCCATTTTGGGGGTGGGGGGGTGGACCTTCAGGCTGCGATCTTCGCCATCTGCTGTTCTAACTTGGAAATGCGCTCATCTTGATTGCAGATTGTGTCTTTTATAGATTTGATCTCTTTTAAAATCTCATCCAACTTGGCTTCGTTTTGCTAAGGAAACCAGGAAGGGGGGAGTGGAGAGGGAAGAGGTTACTAAAACGCAGTAAATGAAGCTTAGCACAGTACAATCTAATTTTCTACTTTGGAAGTGGCAAGCCACAGCCACCAAATTGGGCCTTCTGAGCAAAGTACTGCCTGCTGGTCAGTCCACCTGCCACACACAGCAGAACCAGGGTCCCGCGGCACTACTCCCACTCCTCGTGCCTGTGTGCTCACCTGGACTAAGACTCAGGACACAGTCAAACTGTGGGACAGGACGGATTCTTTCAGGCCTGCCTCACAGCCCAGCCATCCCATGCAATGCCATCAGGAGTAGCTTCTATGTGACCTGGGTTAGGGGTGAACTTCCAGAAGCTACAGAGCTCCTACCATCTCCCAGGGATGGTCCTTCTTAGGAGCTAACCCCTCCTGCCCAGCTTGCTAACTTCTGAAGAGGCCTTAGTCTCTCCTAGGTGGAGGCAATTCCTTTGGAAACCCTGCAGGCCACGGCGCCTCACGTGGCTTCCTCAATCACGGCCAAAGCACCAGTTCCTGCAGGTACCTTGGCTCTTCATTCCACTCACCTCCTCACTGACAGCTCACTGCCGGTCCTCTGGCTCCCGGGATCCTGCTCCACTCCCGCCAACTCCCCATGCCCTGTCCTCCCTAGTTAGACCCTGCTCTTTCAGCAGCAGCACCCCCGGGGGCCATGCGGGTGTCCAACACCAGGCTTTGCTTCCCACCACTCCACTGAGACAGTTCTTGCCAAGAGGCCCAAGATCATCTTTGCTGCTAAGTCTCACTCACCACCAGATGCTTGTCTCTGGAACACTCAGCAACACCTGAACACTCTTATCACTCGTTTCCCTTCCTGGGACCCTGTCTTTCCAGCACCTGTGGCCCCACACTCTTGTGTTTCATTTCTACACCAATCAGACATGAATGTAAACACTGGGGAGAAACAGACACCGAAGCAGGGGTGCCCAGTGGCTCAGTCGGTTAAGCGTCTGCCTTTGGCTCAGGTCATGATCCCAGGCCCCACGTCGGGCTCCCAGATCAGTGGGGAGTCTGCTTCTTCCTCTGCCCCTGCCCGTGTTCTCTCTCTCTCATTAAAAAAAAAAAAAAAAAAAAAAATCTTAAAAGAAAAAGATAAATCAAAGCCCTGAGCCAACCAAGCACACCCTCCACCTCCTGCAGGCCTTACCACGCTGGCCATGTCTGGGGTTTTCTTGGGGACACTGATCAGGTCGCACTTCTTATTTGCAGTGGGCTTGCTATCCAGAATGTTCTTCTTGACCACCTTGAGATCCCTGTTTTTGCCGGGAATGTATCCATGCTTTAAGGAGATGAGGACTGGCTCTGCATTCCTCCCCTCAAACCACTCCTCTGCCTCCAGCGCCGCTTCAGGCCCTGCTGTGTCAGGATACAGGTCATCCTGGAAAAGGTCAGACTACAAGAGACATTTTGAGAAAATCCTTAAAGAAGACAGACCTGGAATTTAAAAAAATCTTTTTAAACATGGATTGGCTAGGAAACTGGGCACTTACCTTCCTGGGAACAGTCATGATAATAGGCTCACACTTTCTCTCATGAAGTTTGAAGAATCTTCAAGGAGGAAATAAAGGTAAAGTTGAATTAAGTGAAACAGAAGGCCAGGTAACAGGCTTCATGACTGACAACTAGTCGTTTACATTGCTGTATGGACACAAAATGCTTTGCCTATAACCTTAGCTGATCTACCCTGGGGAGCAGGTACAATTTGTGTTCCCATTTTCCAGGTGAGAAAAGAGAAGCCAAGAGTAACTGTGCTAGGAAATGGTGGACTGGAAACAAGAACCAGGAGCAGGAGTTTATGCTTCTGGGGATGGTCCAACTCCAGTCATCTGGGGGCTGACCAGCCATGGTGGAAACACCACCACCGATGATGATTCACTTCTGGAAAAGTGACCAAGTCAGCAGACAAGAGAGAACAAACACCTAATATTAGATAGCTCCTATGACTTGGATGCCAGGTCTTCTGCCAACTAGAGGTAGTTGAACGTTTGTCAGCATAAATAGTATTTTTAAAAAGGAAAGAAAACAATCTTAAGATTAAAATTTTGGCATCCAAGCAAACCACATCATGTCTAACACTCAAGAAAAATTTGAAATTATCCAAAACGTGGAAAGAGTGGGAACCTCTGCAGTCAGCTTGGCAGTAAAACAGACTGTACTGGGACTGACAGCCAGCTCAAGGACTGTGTGTGGCAGCCTGTTTAGCACAGTGCCCAGTGTCTAATGAATGCTCAAGAAACACTTCATATGTAGGAGGTATCCTGAAGGATTATGCTTATAGTCTCTTAAACTTTTAGATGACAGTAAAATAAAGGCTTTCCCAAATACTGGAGGCAATCTTAAGTTTGGATTCAGTCTATTTTGAACCACATTTTGATGAGATTGGTTTACACCATAATTTTGAATTATCTGTGACAGCTTTCCTTCACTGCTCCAGTTATAGAGAATTGAATGTATTTTAAAAAGAAACTTACAATAATTAATGTAAAAAGGCGCTTCCAAAAAATTATTTTTATTTTTAAAGATGTATTCATTACTTGTGTGACCAAAACAGCATAGTTAGGCAGATGTCCATAGAAATGTGCTGTGGGGCGCCTGGGTGGCTCAGTTGTCAAGTGCCTGACTCCCGATTTTGGCTCAGATCATGATCTCAGGATTCTGAGATCAAGCTCCACATCGGGCTCTGCGCTCAGCGGGGAGTCGGCTTGAGAGCTCTGTCTTTCCCTTTCTCTCTCTGCCCCTCCCCCTGCACGTGCGCTCTCTAAAATAAACAAAATAAATTTTTAAAAATTAAAAAAAAAGAAGAAGAAAGAAATGTAGTGCTATACAAATGTGCGGTATGACTAGGTCTGATAGTGCTAGTCATTCTGTTGTTTAAAATAGTCAGTTACTGGGGTGCCTAGGTGGCTCAGTCGTTAAGCATCTGCCTTCGGCTCAGGTCATGATCCCAGGGTTCTGGGACTGAGCCCCTGCATCGGGCTCCCTGCTCAGTGGGAAGCCTGCTTCTCCCTCTCCCACTCCCCCTGCTTGTGTTCCCTCTCTCGCTCTGTCTCTGTCAAGTAAATAAATAAAATCTTTAAAACAAAACAAAACAAAAAAAATACACGACCAAACCGTTAAAAAAAAAAAAAAAAAAGAAATGGTCAGTCATTCTTGAGTCTCATGAACTATCGTTTGTTAACCAGGAGAAAAAAGCCTACCCTTTAGGAAGACCACTAGCATTATGCAATATAAAAATCCACAGTAGTATAGAGAGGCAGGAATTATATAACATAGCTGAACCTCCTAAATCAAGCTAACCCAACACCCAGCTATTGGTCTTTGGCTTCTCTAACTTAGGATCCATGAGGTCTACAATCCAATTTGGAACCTATTTGTCCCCCCACAGGGCAGAAAAAGCATCTCTTCTTTCCATCCCAAGGGCAGGCCCTCCCTGCTTGCCTCCCAGGGAACACTGGCCACAGTCTCAGCCTGAAGACAAGAGAGGAAGGCTTTGCTATTTAAGTAAGTGTGCAATATGCCTCGGCTAACCCAGTGCACTGCAGGTTACGTACTGTGAAGAATAGGGAGGGACACAGTTCAATTAAATGACTTGGAAAGGTTCTTCACTGCTCTAAAACTCCATGTTCTGGGGCACCTGAGTAGTCTGCCTTTGGCTCAGCTCATGATCTCCGGGTCCTGGGATCAAGCCCCACACTGGGCTCCCAGCTCAGCTGGGAGTCTGCTTCTCCTTTTCCCTCTGCCGCTCCCCACTGCTTGTGCCTTCTCGTCTCTCTCTCTCAAATGAATAAATAAAATCTTTTTTAAAAAAATAAATAAAACTCCATGTTCCTAAGTGTGGGCAGGAAAGGAGACACCAATTCTACATGACAACAAAGGGCACAGAGACTGGCTCCATGGCATGACTGGTAGATGACTGTTCTTGTGTAGTGTGCATGGCACAAACAATGTGAAGACTTTACCAGACTAATTCTTTACCTGGCAATCTCACATTTGTTAACATCAAGTCCCCTCTTGGGCATATAGCCCATCCCTCTCTGAGGCTCCTTGCTGCTGAATGTGTTGAGGTAGTGGACGTACGGGGATTCATCTGTGATCTCAAAATAGCGGATACTGCTGTCACCCTACAAGAAATCAGAGACAAGTTTGCGTTGATGTTACCTGAACCATCTGGCTGAAGTGGGGTCTCTCTCCCCTCTAAGCCCAGCATTAACTGGGACTCCGCCTCAGTGGCCAACCTTTGCTTTCTCTTCAGAGGAAGAGGGTATGATGGTTTCTCTTCCTGGCAAAGCAAGCCCTCACTTACCAGATGATAGCCTGTCCTTTAAACGGTCTCCTCTGCCTCCTACTGAAGGCTCAAATTTTACTCCACTGAGCCTAGACACCAAGTCGGAATCAGGGCAAAAATGTTAACACCTCTGGCCAAGCAACTGCAATTGCAATTCAACTTCAAAAAACAAACAAAAGTCTAGTAGGACTGCAGAAAAGGCAATGACTGATTCTCACTGGCAACGGAATGGTGTTGTTCAGACCTGAGGGCACTAACATTGGACAATCAAATAATAATAAAAAGATTTTTATAATTAAGAAATGAGTTATTCTTAACTCATAGTAATTCTTAATTCATAACTAAGATACTTACTAAAACATGAGTATCCTTTAACTTTAGAAGGTAGTGCTATCTTATCTCGTAGCAGTGTGTCAAATTCTATGATAATTTTGCTTAGAAAGGTCAGATGTTTTTGGAGATCTGAAGCATATGCTAGTCTCTCCAAGTGTAACTATCAGACAGTCATACCAACCTGAACAACAAAGGCAAGGCTGCCTGCTAGAAGCAATGTGTGTGTGTAAGATATAAATAACCAGGCAGTATTATGCCCTGTTTACAAGTCTCTCATTTTGCATGGTTTCCACTTGTTTCAATGGTATAAATATCTAAAGCAATGGTAAAAAAGCTAAACACAGAATGTTTCCTGAATATTCAAAATAACTTTCCACCTCGGGTTAATAGTATCTGGGTAACCGCTCCTGTTATTTGTTTTGATGTACTCTATGGCAGTTGTGAACATCTGAAGTAAAATGACTTTCAAGGAAACAGATAAGATCCCAGTTTCTAAGCAATTGATCTATGACAACTATGAGAAGTGAAACATCTCTGGCTTTACCTAGCAAAGGGCTACCTAACAGGTTTGGGGGAAATATATCAACAGCTCCAGTTGCATTAATTCATTTATTTCAACTACAAAAATTCTAAGGAAAACAGAACCTACAAAAGAATATGGAACATTAAGGTTACTGTCCACTAAAACGAAATCCTCCTCCTCCTCCTCAAGCTAGTAACCCTGTAATTAGGGAGATCATAAGGCAGGAAGGTAGGCTTTCTGATTTTAGTGTGGAGTCTTCCTGTAACAACTGTCACCTCCTGAAACTAGGCAGACCACATACTTTCAAGCCCAGGGCCCTAATGCTGGAACTCCAGGAACAAGAAAAACACCCTGGAGAATCTCTAAGCCCTTCAAAAGCTCCTATCCACAAAGCTCATGGCATGTGGTGTTAAGTACCTACATGCCAATATAGGGCTACCCGGTGGATTTCAGCATTAGATGTGGCTACCTCGTTACTCATTCGTCATACCATTACAGAGCAATCTAAAATCCCAGATCACATGGCACCAGAGGTGAAAGGAACATCAGTGTGTCCTCTTTTTCTCATTAGAGTGCCTGAGCCAAGATGTCCCTGTCAGCATTTGCCCCAGCACTAGATCCCCATCCCCGCTGCAGTCAGAAGTCCTGAACACAGAATGTTATTACCATACAAATGACAAGTTCAAAGGTCCAGTCTCAAGACCGAAAACACACCAAAATCATTGGTCCTTATTTTAGCTTAAGACATACACACAATAAGATAAATCAAAATATTAAAATGATGTAATGCATTGCCCATCTACTAAATCTCTGAAGGATACTTTTCCTCTTAAAAGATTAAATTTAATATGGAACATTAAAATGACTGTTTACCTTTCCACATAAGTAAATGATACTGGTGTCGGGGTCATAGAAGGGCAGCAACACCCCATTGCTGGTGTCCATTTCATGAAGAGCGATTGGTTCCTGCATATTTTTCTGGGAAAAAAATACAAATATATATATATTTGTATACACACACATTTTTACAAGGTGAATCATTCTTTTATCCCTAATTATGTGAGCAATTTCCTAGAGTAATGAAAGGTTGAACAATGCACATATAATATTCATACATGTAAATACCAATTCATACACGTAAATACCAATTTTCTGAACCAATGAAAACTGTCAATTTGACAACCTCATCAATGTATACATCACTGTGATTCCATAACAGACAAAGATGAGACAGACAGCCCTTCCCCTTTGTGATTATTTTTTTTTTAAATTTATTTATTTAAAGTAGGCTCCACGCTCAATGCAGGGTTTGAACTCATGACCCTGAGATCAAGAGTCACACACTCTACTGACTGAGCCAGGCAGGCGCCCTATTTCCTTTTTAAAAAGAAATGTTTCTTATTGTAAATATACATTCTTTAAAGTTACAGAAAGACTATAAAAATCATCCCATATCCCATAATCCCACAGTCCAGTGGGTGGCAAAAACAATGACCGCTTTTGTCTACTTCCTTCCTTCCAACATACACACAAACACACACACACAGGTTGAGATCATACCATATATTCAGTTTTGTTATTTTTTTCACTTATGCTATTCTCAACATCTTCCTAAGCATGACTATTTTGATTTAAACATTTGATCATATTCTTTATAAAATAAAGTTCAGAACTTGTTTCCCAAGTCCTAAACACTAGCTTCTTTGTGCATTCTTTTTAAAAAACGTAGTCAACACAGACTACTTGAGAGTATCAAGAATGCATTTTTGTAATACATTTAAGCAATAAGTCTCCAGTGAGGGTAAGAACGTCACATCCAATTTAAGACCAGCAAGAGTTCAGAAAACTACACTAAGAATCCTTTAATACGTTTACCCACCCAAAGACCTGCTCAGAAAAGAGAAAGCTCAAGTATAAGCCAGTGGAAAGGCTGGGAAGGGGCGTACCGGATTCCAGAGAGCCAGCTGCCGCTCACTCATGCGGCTGAAACCAGTGGTAAAGACATTCCCATCAGCCAGAAAGATGGCTCTCATAGGTCTTGCTCCTTCATGTGCTTTCTCCTTTTCCTGGGGGACCAAGAATCATAGGCATATTATATTCAAACTACAATAAAGGTGGGGTGGGGTGGGAGAGTGGGGGCTCATACCTGAATCCAACCCATGCCCCCCATCCCTTCAGATTACCAGACGTGCGTGTGTGTGTCTGTGTGTGTGTGTGTGTGTGTGTGTGTGTGTGTGTGTCTCCTCCCAAAATGAGAAAACAAAGAGACTGTGTAATTTGGCCAAGGTCCCTTAGCTATTTAGCAAGCAAGAATGCCAGGAGTTGACTCAAAAGCCTCACTCCTTTCACCATGCCCTACTGCCAATCCAAGTCCATGCTCTGCAAAAATAAAAAACACGAAAGGACTCTGCCAGTTGTCTGTTTCTCAAGAGGATAACCTGAAGTTGGATATGCTCTACGGTTTCTACCAAATTCATTGGACAGGAGGAAGTCTAGTTCAGTTAACCCCTTCCTTAATCTCATTTGTTCATTGAGAGTGCACTAGTTGTGAGCCCTGAAGGTTCTAGTGGAGAAAGCCCTCTGCGCAGGCACAGGCCACAGGCCCGGACAAGTCCCCAGTGCTCAATAGGCACTAGTCACGATCGCTACCCAACTCTTAAGAAGCAGACCTGCCGAAAAACCAGCACATCCCAGAGAAAGGCAAATGCAGGACCAGAGAGCGGGGCTGATGCAAGACACTCTGGGATCCAGCACCTGCCGTTTCAACCCCAGCTCAAGTCCCAAATGCCCATCTTCTGTCACAATGGGTGACCTGGTGAGGCCTTTGAGCGGCAGAAACTAAGACATGGAACTGAAGAGACAACCTGTGGCATCTCTGTGAGGTACTCTGATGATGGCTGCAGGAAGAGGCAGGGATCAATCCTCAGCACTAAGCCAGGAATGCAGTTAACAGTTTAGGTTAGCTGATCTAGACTTGCAAATTCTCAAGGACTCTAGTGAATTGATGAAAACTTCATTTCTGTGATAAATGGTCCCCAAGTGAGAGATAAGACTCGTGTAAATGCTGGAATGCACAACTCTGAAGAAGTTGGGAGGCAGAAGCCTGTACGAGGCTCTGCAGATTCACGGTCCAGCGTCTGGCATCTGCACACAACGAGGCTCCACTGACCAGGGGCGAGCTCTACAGCCTGCCTTAACAAGCAAAGTTCACACTCACTGAAGTGCTACAAAGATGGGGCGTTTTGTCCTAAGCATACTTACAGCAACAATCTCTTGTTTCCTAGGATCGATTACTCTGACTTTCTTGTCTTTGGAAGCTGTACAGATCAGACTGCCATTCCGGTTCCAGCTTACATTGTAAATCATGTCTGAATGCATATCATCCAAGTTTATAAGGGCTTCTCCCGTCCCCACATTCCAGATGATGATGGCATTATCACAGCCTGAAAGCAAGCAAAGCAAAGCATTAGAAACACCTGTACAGCAACGCCTGAAAGCTACAAATACAAGGAGACATATGCACAGAAAGAAAGACGCTGATTATAAGTGGCTCTATTTACTTGCTGGGAGTTAAAAACTCAAGTGACAAAGGAAAAAGACATCTGTATAAAAGAAATGTGTTAAAGGGAAAATATGGCTTGCTAAGTTTGGGTTCATATGAAACAAATGAAAAGCAATGACCAAAAAGAGCTCTAAGAAAATAAAATCCTATGTTTTTTCAGAGTTAACTGGGACTGGTAGACCCCACGTGATCTTAATCTTCCCTTTTCTAGTAAAACCAACATCAGAATGAATACAGTTTACTTCTTCTCCAGCAGAACTAAAAATGAAGTTTAAATAACTGTTTAGAACACTCAACAAAAATGTGGGACAGCAGGTTCTTCAAATCAATAATGCTGTAAAACATGGTCTTACATTAAAGCATGGTAAATCAAGTAAGCGGAAGGGAAATGCATGTGTGCTCAGAGCAGATCTTTACCTTTAAAAGGGGAGAAAAATAGGTCAAGACTGGGCTGATCTGAGAAGCCCAAACTGTAATCAAGTAGGATGTGGATTCAGAAGCTGATCCCAGAAGAGGCCACAATGCTGATGAAGCCGCACCCCTCTGCTCATTGACTCCACCTTCCTTCAAGCATTAGGCCCAAGGCCCCTTTATTTTATTTTTTTAAAGATTTATTTATTTTAGAGAGGGGGCGGGGAAGGGCAGAGGGGGAGAGAGAATCTCAAGCAGGCTCCCTGCTGAGTGTGGAGCCTGATGAGGAACTCGATCCTAGGACCCTGAGATCATGACCTGAGCCAAAGGCAGACGCTCAACTGACTGAGCCCCCCAGGCGCCCCACCCAAGACTACTTTAAAAAGCAGGTGCCAATTGTTGCTTCCAGGACATTAGTTCAAGGATGAAGCAAAATAAGGAATGAATAACCTGAAGATAAAGTCTTGCCAATAAGCCAATTTTGCAAGCACTTCAAAAAAACTTAGCCACTGATATCCAGACACCTAAGCTGTCTATGGGCTAGAAACAGGAGATTGGGAAAAAAGCCTGCACAACAGTAAAGCTGCACCTGAACCCTGGGGTGAGACCTGACCCTCCCTCTGCCTTGTGCACCACAGGCAAACATGTAACTTCAGCCACCATGGATGGACCACGTAGTCTGAAAATATGCACAACACTGCCATCAACCATTCTCCTTGTTTGCAAAAGGCAGAATGGGGATCAGTCAGCTGATGATGCCCTATGTTGGACCTCGATGACAAGGGGCAGCAGGAAAATTTCCATGATGGAATTCCACCTCTGGAACTGTTCTCTCCTTATCAGACTGAGTAGAACATCAGAAGGGTTCCCAAGTTTAGTCACTTGTGATTTTAACTAAAAGAGAGAATTTTATATAGCATCTTTTTTGAAAAGTAGTCCTTGGTTTCAACAGGTACTTGGTGTTAAGTTTTTTAATTTACCTTATTACATCATAAACACCCTCTATTCTTAGTTAAAAACTCAACTGCCCCCTTCCTTTTTACTGGTGAGGGGAAAGATCTTTAAAATCTTACTACTAAGTTTAGTATTCCTTTTTTTATAAATCAATTTTATTACGATATAATTTACATACAATCCAATGCACCTATTTTAAGTATACATCTGCTAAATTTTGACAAATGTATATATTCATGTAGCCATCATCACAATCAAGATATAGAACACTTCCACCACCCCATGAGGCTCCCTTGTGACCTTTGTATTGCTTCTATAAAAGATAAAATCTCAAACTGTAGACAGGACAAGATTTCTGTAGGATAACACTTAGAAACCACTCAAGTGGCAAGCCAAGAAGAACACTAAATCTTGGTTTGAGGGTTCACTGCAGTGCTGTTCAACAGTGTAAAAAAAAACCCCAGGAAACCTCAATGTCCCGAAATAGAGGCTTGATTAAATAAATGAAGGTATCCAGACAATGGACTATTAATGGCGGTATTAAAAATATCACAGGAATGGGGCACCTGGGTGGCTCAGTAGGTTAAGCATCTGCCTTCAGCTCAGGTCATGATGCCGGGGGTTCTGGGGTCGAGCCCCGCAACAGACTCCCTGCTCAGTGGGGAGTCTGTTTCTTCCTCTGCCCCTCACCCTGCTCTCGTGCTCTCTCACTCTCTCTCAAATAAATAAAATCTTAAAAAAAAAAAAAATCACAGGAATAACATTCAATGGCACATGGACAGGACCACAGTGCACAGACAGCAGGTCACATGTAATGTTTCTGAACCTATCTTTGTGGGTAAAATCATTTACGTATGTGCACAAAAGTTCTTCTGGAAAGAAACATCAATAATGATATTCCTTCTGAGTGGGTGGTAAGATTACAAATGATTTTATTTTCCCCTTTTGTTTATACATATTTTCTATAACATACATGTACTCCTTACATAAGGAGAAAAATCCAAGTATCTTTTTCAAGGAAGGAGGAGATTTGCCTAACAGGATCACCCCAAAGCTGGCGACAACATTCAGAGTGGGCACCCAGGGCTCCTACCAGGGATCCTCCTGCTATCTCAGGAATAACTGAAACTGTGCTCCAGGAAGGGCCCCAGCAGGAGCCATGAGTCTGCTGGGATTCTAGGTAAGAACGTATCTGTTCCTTTCTCTAGGCAACAAGTCTTGAGTCAGACTGCCAAAGTGGACTTCACACATAGCCCTGTGCCTGTGGGCATAGGGGCTGGGGAGCCACCGTATCCCGGCCCCTCACCGTCAGTTCCCGGTGAGCCGCTTCAGATGCGCACTGCACACATGGAAACACACTGGCTACTGTGCCCTCCCCCAGTGCTGAGCTCCTACCTGCGCTAAGAAGTACATTGCGGGTAGTCGGATGCCAGGCCACGATGCCGACTCTCTTTGAGTGGCCTTCTAAAATCACCACTGGTTCGGTAAGGGAGAGAGTAAGTCCATTTTCTGGGATCTGCCATACCTGTTGGGAAAGGAAGCAAGAGGGACCATATGAGGGGTGACCTTTCATTGTCACATTTCCTGTGACCATCCAGTTTGCTGACTTGCTCTGTATAAACAGAACACACACTGGCTTTTGGATGAAAGGCAGAATATTGTACAACGACTCTAAGCAGGTTTTTTAAAAATGGAGTAGGCTATTAAAGATCAGAACATCCGTCAGGCCTATAAAATGTTGCCTTTCCACTTTTACTTAATAGTTGAAATTTTATTTTAAAATTCCCTGTTAAGTTCAAAATCTCCAGTTAGAAGCACGCTAAAAATTAAAAAAAAAAAAAAATTCAAAGAAGAATAGGAAACACCTGAAACACCCATGAGATGCAGCACTGGGGTGACAGCCCCCAACTGAATCCCGGGTTCTGGAGGGGAGAGCAAACTCCACCCACCAGGGCTCCTGGGGGATGGTGCCATATTTAAAACATCATGTTTCCATTTTACATTTGGAAAATAAAAATATACATAAGAGTTCTGTAACATCTAGCATAGAAAAATCTTACAAAGAAAAAAAGATAAATCGGGCCTCATCAAAAATTAAAAACTTTGCCTTTCAAAGAACACAATCAAGATGGTGAAAAAGAATATATAAAGAACTCTTAACAAATCAATAATAAAAGGAAAATAACCCAATTTTAAAAGTGGGCAAGGAATTTAAATAGAACACTTCTTCAAGAAAGATATATAGTTTTAAAAGGCACATGAAAACATGCTCAATATTATTAGTCATTAGGGAAACGTAAATCTAAACCACAATAAAACATCAGTTCATACCCACTGGGAGGCTATAATCAAAAGACAGTGAGTGCTGGTGAAGATGGGGGGCAATCAGAGCCCCCTACATCACTGGTGGGAATGTAAAATGGTGCAGCCACTTTGGAAAAGTCTGGCAGTTCTCAAATGATTTAACACAGAGTTACTATATGGCCCAGCAACATCACTCCTAAGGTAACCCAAGAGCAATGAAAATATATGTCCACACAAAAACTTGTACATGAATGTTCATAGCAGCATTATTCATAAACACCAAAATGTGGAAACAACCCAAATGTCCAGCAACTGAGAAACGGATAAACAAAATGTGATATATGTGTGCAAGGGAATATTATTTGTCCACAAAAAGAATTTAAGTACTGATTCATGCTAAAACATGGATGAAGCTTGAAATATTATGCTAAGTAAAAAAAGCTAGTTCCAAAAGACCACATACTGCAGGATTCTGTGTATATGAAATGTCCAGAATAGAAAAATACATAGAGACAGAAAGTAGATTAGCGGTTGCTTAGTGCTGGGGACTTGGGGGCAGTGATAGCTAATGAATACATGGTTTCTTTTTGGGGCTGATGAAATGAGCTAAAATTGTCTCTGGTGGTGGTTTTACGTATCTGTGAATAAATTAAGACCATTAAATTGTACACTTTAAATGGGTGAACTGTATGTGAATTACAGCTCAGTGAAGCGGTCTTAAAAAATCCTCTTGACTGGTGAATACACACAGAAGATTCATCATATCTTAACTGGGGACATGCCTGGGTGGCAGAGGGGGATGGGGATGGGAAAAGCATTAGACGGAAGGGACAAGAGACTTTGACAGTGGAAGACCTGAGTTTTAACAGGTTAAGAGACACCCTCTAAGAAGAAAGAACCAAGTCACCACTAAGCTGAGTAGCACGAAAACCCTGTAGAAAACCAGACATTAAGTTATATTTCAGTTTGTGAAAACGCTAAAGTTTAAAATAATTATCTTCTTACATGCGGAGATTAAAACACATTAAATGAGTTAATATATTTTAAATATTTGTAATACAAATATTTAAAATATATTAAACAATTCAAATGTATTAAGTAATATATTAAAATAAGTAAATTTACCACCAAAAAAGATTTTAAGGAACTAGTTCATGAAAAATTTAGAACTTGCCAGTGAAAAATCATGCTCAACAGTGGAACAAGTGAGAAACAGAATTTTCCTTTGTTGGGGATTTTTAAGGAGGAGACAAACAACTGTCTGTTTTCAACTGCTTAGTGGAAGGCAGAGATCTGGATTAGATGAGTGTTTAAGGTTCAGCTCAGTTCTGTTGTCCTGCAAAAAATTAGAAGAAAAAGTTTGCCATCCTGAAGAATGGGAAAAAGTCAAGAATTCAGTGATCATTCATTCTTACTAAATTCTGCACGGGCTAACTATAACCCTGGTTATAGTATATACAACCCTATGACCTCTTACTAAATTCTGCCCAGGCTAATTATAACCCCTTACGCCAATCATGGCCAAACAAACGTGACTTCTGAGGGCCCAAGCTTAGGATGTCACCTGATTTCCCCTGAACCCTCATCACTGAGCAAATTTTAAACAATGCAGTTGTGAACAAGCAGAGACGGCACAAGAAAACCTACCTTGCCTCTCTGCACCAAACAGACTCTGAGCCACCTCTCTTCCCTGGGGGCGTGGCTACCTGCTTACCACCCCCAGCATTATAGGTTTGCTTTCATCCGGATACACACTATTTTTAGTGAAGGGTTTATGATTAGTCAAACAGCTGCAAACTGAACTTAACTATCTGAATGTAGAGCAGGTCTTGGGTTTTTTTTAACAGAAGGAACGGAAAACTGATTGGATCGAAACCTCAAGTCACTGAGAAACAATTATGAAATGGGACTTCAGTGACTCAACAGGAAATGCATTTTCCAAGCTGAATTCTGACCCGGTCTTCAAAGTGGAGGAGCAGTAATGCCACCTGCCATCTCCAGATGGCACCACGACCACGGGTTGCTGGCTTCTCTTGCAAGGACTCTAACCACAATTAAATACTGTGTTTTCTAAATCCCTGATGAGGCGTGTAGTGATGGAAGGCTTTGTTTATAGTCAGCATTTCCAATCTTAAATATTGAGGGTGAAGCAGAGCCCATAACAGGACTTCACCTTTTCCTGTCTCTAGCTTCTCCCTCATCCATGTTTTCCTTGGATTGCAAGGAAATTTTAATGACAGAGCAAAATTTATTATGTAATTTTTAAAATGAGGAAACTCTCTTCCTTTTTTATCTCACCTTAGCAGATTCAATTGTTCCTAACCCATTTTACCACCTTGGTCACTCCTTCACACAACACATCTCTCGAGTAGCCTCTATAAGGTAGGCCCATTACCAGGAAAGAGGGGAAAGAGTGACTACACACAGAGTCTGCTGTCAAGCAGTTTATAGTCTAACAGAAAGCAGAGACTTCTAAGAGACCAAAAATCGAAGACAAGTGGTATGATGTAGAAGCATGGGGCATGGGCTCCAGAGCCAAAAAGACCCCGCAGGGTTCAAATCCTGCCTGGGACACTTATAGCGATGGTCCTCGGCAAACAACTCGACATCACTGGGCACAGAGGAAACATGAGTACTTATACTTTCTAGGGCTGCTGTGGGAATTACATGAGTTTGTAAGTCCTCGAATAGTGCCTGGCATTCAGTCAATGCCCGCCCCCCAAATGCAGAGGGAGAACAGTACAGTGGTTAAGAACATGGGCTCCAGAACTAGAACAGACTGCCCAATTCCTGATTCTGCCCCATATCAGCTGCATAACATTGGAGACAGTGACCTAAACTTTCTGAGCCTTAAGATTTCCTCATCTATAAAATGGGAATAGTAACGAATCTGCTTTCATTACGGGTTGTTTTAAGAAGTAATGTAGTAATAAGAGTCTAAAGTATTTAGAATAATGCCTGTCATAAGGCAGGCTCTTCCTAAGTGTTAGCCATTGTTAGTGCCTGTATAATGTGCCAGGAAACCACACAGCGTATGTAACCAAAGCTACGCTGGTATAAGGCAAGAGCTACACGAAAATGCAAGTGTCATGAAGTTACCAGTTTTTTTTTTTTAAGATTTTATTTATTTGACAGAGAGAGACACAGTGAGAGAGGGAACACAAGCAGGAGGAGTGGGAGAAGGAGAAGCAGGCTTCCCGCCAAGCCGGGAGCCCGATGTGGGGCTTGATCCCAGGACCCTGGGACCATGACCTGAGCCGAAGGCAGATGTTTAACGACTGAGCCACCCAGGCGCCCCATGAAGTTACCTTCTTGCTATCCAGTCTGGTGCATCCAGGAAGACTCTGAGCAGATAACCTCTAACAATGAACAGGAGTTAGGTGACAGGAAGAAGAGGAAAGAAGGAAGGAGTAACACAGACCCGAGGATTTACAGTGGGAGGTGCCAGTGACTGGAAAAGTCTGTGAAACTAAATGAAAAGATGATGGAACTCTTGCCTTTGCTGGTAAATAAAGGTGGTGGTGTTCTGCACTGTGGACTGTGGGAAAGGGCTGCAAGACCTGTCAACTTTTCCACATAAAGCAGGCATGCCGCTTGGCTGGTGCCCACTGGCCCTACTCACAGGCCCGTCGTTATGTGGCTCTCTGCCCTTTGTAGGGTTGTCTGGGGCTTCCAGGCAATGGCCTTCCTGTTTGGACTCAAGAGGTTTTGCCTCCTGAAGCACAGGGACAACAAAGCAGAACCCCCACTTGGTAGAGCTTTAGTCTTCTTGTGCATTATCTGGGACACAGCCTGGTGTGGCAGAAAGGATGCTGGCCCGAATGCCAGAAGACACAGGCTCCTGACAGAGCTAGGACACTAACTGGCTGTGTTAACATTAAGAAGGGACTTCACTTCTGGGAGCTTCAGTTTCCTTGTTTGATATGGGGCCAGCATCAGCTCTACGTACAGGCGTTAAAGGACGCATCAAAAGAGCTAAAACTTTCTGCATACCTGAAGTACTCCCCTGATGTGAGATACTGCAAACAGGGTGACCTTTAGACAAACCAGTTATTGCCTGGGCTGGTGTTCTAAGCTGTAAAATGGGACACACTCTTGGCCTTACTGTGCTGTTATAATGATTAAATGTAATCATGTACATAAAGGGCTTAGAAAACACAGCTTGGCCAAAAAAAAATGCTTACTATGTTCACGATTATTTTTCCTGCTGTTTACTATGACCCCGCATATGTTTTTAGGTGTGAACACCAGGATTTCTTTCATGAGTGTGGTCTTCAAATTAATTCGGCACTGTACCCAACTATTTAATTCACATCCAAGACAGGATGCGTGAAAGCACTAGTACATGCCTGGACCAATCAGCACAAATGAGAACAGCTCTGATTTCTATGCAGGTCTATTAGCTTTTCTCTGTTCCATGTTTAGCCGCTAAAGCCACTACTCTAAACCAAACAGCTTTTTTTTGAAAAAAAAAAAAAAAAAAAAAAGTCAGTGAGAAGAGAGAAAACAGGCATCAACCATCCTCTGTTGTGCCCAGACTGAGCATCTCAGCACGGCAGGGATAACAAGCTCTCTCTCTCCTCTACTTGATTTTTTGCTTCGTTATGTTTTTTAAATAATACTGTGTATTCCTGAAATTTTCTATTTGGACTAGACATTGCTATGGCAATGTTTTGTTTAAAACAACAAAACAAAACACGTAATCAGTCCCAACGGCTTCCAGATGAAAAAGCGAATCAATCAGTAAAAACCCATCATGGTTCTGGAAAAAAAATAACTTGAAGCACATGTTCAGGAACTAATGTATCACTGGAATCCTTTTCAACATGTGAAATTCTGAAAATGGAAAAAGGACAGCTCGAGAGAACAGTTCTAGTAAGAAAAAAGCGATGAACGGGGCACCTGGCTGGTTCATTCAGTAGAGCATGACACTCTTGATCTCACCACACTGGGTGTACAGATTACTTAAAAAATAAAAAAAAGAAAAAAGTGATGAAAATTAAGAAACTTGGGTTTCTCTTGAAGAGCAATTTTGAAGTGCAATTCATTGATGGTTTTGTTTCTCACAGTGCAAATTTAAAGCACACACAAAGCCTTTCCAGACACTGCTTCCCAACTTTAATCACCCTTCTTGAACTTGCTACTGGTCTAGACATCAGAGTTACAGCCATAAAAAGGGCTATTCTCCCCAAAGGCCCTATTTCTTAAATGCTAAGGAGACCAATTCCAAAGGGAAAATGAAGAAAAGAGATGATCTTAAGAGACAAGCAGAGGCTTACAGACTCTGTAGCAGCCGCAGAGCAGCAGAATCCCCTACAGAAACGGCCTAAATGAACCAGGCTGTTGAGAACATTAGTTTTGGGAAAATCAAGAACTGAAAGCTCATTTCTGATGTGCCCAGGTTATAATAACCACTGGCAAACGGCCCGGATGTAATCTGCACAAAATGGAAATAACATGAAGACCTGCAGAATGACTGAGGAATTCACTCTCATCACCAACTACAACATCACTTCCATTTTTATTTCAAGGCAAAAACTGTATTAAGAAAATCTGTCACAGAAGCAACGATGTGCAAAATAGGGAGTTTACTTCTGTTGACTTCTAGTGTAAGACTGATCTGGGAGAAGGGAAAAGTGTCCATTTGAACTTCATTTGGGACGGCTTAGAACATCTAGCCGGAGACAAGTAAGACAAATACTCTGTTTCCAAGATCTTTCCCTCTCCCAGATCCTGGAAGAAACAATGACTGCAACTCACTGTTTGAATCGGCCATTTCTTACATTTGTGTTTGTTTACTCCCTGCAGATAAGGAACAAACAATGGTGAGTCAACATCATTCACTAAACTTAACTTGGCTGCTCTTTGTATTATTTAAAACAGTAATATTTTCTTGGGGATAACTTTTCCCAAGTCAAATACTCTTAGTAGCCACAATCTTTAAAACTCTCTACAAGAAGATATTGTTGGAGAAAAGAACTCATGGTACGAAAAGTCTGGAAAACCTAGAAGCAGAGCATAATTTCTCGGAGGAGGATTTATATAATTGCTTTCTGCCAGTATAGTCACTGCTTCAAAAAGTAATACATTAAAGGTAAGCTACACCAATATAATTTACTTTCAGACTGCTTAAAGAAGTCATCTGTATGAATGATAAGGAAGATGTGATACACACACACACACACACACACACGCAGGAATATAATGCAGCCTTCAAAAAATGAAATCTTGCCATTTGCAACAACGTGGATGGAACTGGAGGGTATTATGCTAAGTGAAATAAGTCAATCAGAGAAAGACAACTATCATATGATCTCGCTGATATGTGGAATGTGAGAAAAGGGCAGAGGATCACAGGGGAAAAGAGGAAAAAATGAAACAAGACAAAACCAGAGAGGGAGACAAACCATAAGAGACTCTTAATCTTAGGAAACAAACAGGGTTGCTGGAGGGGAGGGGGGTGGGAGGGATGGGGTGGCTGGGTGATGGACACTGGGGAGGGTATGTGCTATGGTGAGCGCTGTGAATTGTGTAAGACTGATGAATCACAGACCTGTATCCCTGAAACAAATAACACATTATATGTTAATAAAAAAAATTAATTTACTTAGAAAATCTTAGTCTACTGTATAGCGCTGTCTGCTGTTCTTATAACAAGAAATATGGCTAATTTTTTTCCCACAAATTAAAAAAAAAATAAAGTCATCCATAAAAGACGAAGGAATGTACCATTAGCCTGAACCTACAATCAAAAGGACATCCTGTCACTGAAACTTGCAAAATTAACAAATCAATGCTTAAATGCTTAGGACTTAATGGAATTAGAACTATAAATACAAGTCTTAAAAATAAATTTAGGGGCGCCTGGGTTGTTGCTGAGTGTCCGACTTGATTTCGGCTCAGGGTTGTGTGATGGAGCCTTTGCAACAGGCTCTCAGCTACGCATGGAGCCTACTTAAGATTCTGTTCCTCTGCCCCTCCTCGCTACACACCCCCCACCCCACAGCATGCATGTGCTCTAAAAAATAAAAAAAAAGTTCTTTATTTAATTCTTTTACAGTTCATTTGACAAAGTGGTTCTATTGTATTTTTTTTTTTACTGAGTATTTGCTAAAGATATTCTTACTGCTATGAAATCACTGTAGGTACAGTGTAAAAAATACTAACTCGTTTTATATTTATAGCTTCCTTCCTGTTGTTATTCTTCTTATTATTATTATTTTACCTGTAAGGCAACTGAGGTTGAGGGCATGTAAGCGGCCTACACACACTCCAAATCCCCATCTTGGGCTTTTCTCGGGATTCTTCTCCTACTAGAATGATGCCTTGTTACACTACCTACTATTTGTAGCTCCTGGGTTACTACCAATAGCCTAGGCTTGGGAAACTACTGAAAGCATTTTTGCTTTAAAAACAAAATGGTATTGGGGCACCTGGCTGGCTCCATCAATAAAGTGGGTGGCCCCTGATCTCAGGGTCATGAATTCGAGCCCCACAGTGGGCATGGAGATTACTTAGAATATCATCATCATAACAATAAAATAAAAATTTTAAAAAATGATGTTGTGTTTGAAACAAATAGGTCTATCATACAGTGTACTTTTACCTTCAGGAGAGCAAAGAAGGAAATGAGGTATTGAGAAGGTAGGGTAGGAAAAATCAACTATTTTTTTAAAATTTCATTTCAACTGCTAAGCTATAAAAGCTTCTTGTAATTGCTCCAGTAACAATAACAAATGATTTGGGGGATATTAAACAATTAAAATATCAGTGCCATACCTAAGGGCTTAAAAAAACAAACTAGGAGGAGGATTTATCTCAAAGCATTATTTAATTTACAAAATGTTCACTCTAGCAATACCAATAAAAGGGAACAGAAGATTCTGGAAGGATGGTGGCGTCAGTGGCAAGCACAGTTTTAGGATCTTCTCAAGTCTCTCTGTACAAACACAGAGCAAACAGATAACAAAACAAAAACCCAGAACTAGGTGATAACCCCCAAATGCAAGTGGGAGGAAGAAAACCACCAACAGCCATATGACCTGTGTGTTATGGGTCTCTTGTGTGGAAAAATCATGGGGCAGCAATGGGGTGCTTCACAAACCTGAGAGTAACAGTGGAAGCAGTGAAGAGAGTTACAGCCATAAAAAGGGCTATTCCCCACAAAGGCCCTATTTTTTAAATGCTAAGGAAGCCAAGCATGAGAGAAGTGAGAGAGAAGCAGTGGAAACTGGGAAGGGTTTTGCCCCCTCCAACAGCAGGCGGGGACAGGGACCTGAAATACAAAGGTCTGAAGGGGCTGGAGCAGTCTAGACCTCAGTCTAGACCCCATACTCTAGAAGTGAACCAGAAAGGGCTCCTTTCTGAGACAGGACCCACAATAAAGAGAAATTCCAAGGACTGGAATCAAATCTGAGAAGGGCAGAAATAAGAGGGACAAAGGAATGAGAAAGGCCAAATAAAAGCAGGCCAGGAAGTCTCAGAAAGCAAGCCACCACGTTTCTGAACACTACCTGAAAAGGACAGAAGGGGGAGCTCTGTGAAGTTAGGTTGGCTATATGAACTGAGCCATCTTCAGGACAACGCATATAAAAATAAGAAAAAAAAGCCAAGGCCCCCCAAATTACTATAAGAAACAAAGAGAACAGGCATTGAATAGTGTCCTACAGACAACAGAAGAATGCTAAGAAGGTGTGCTCAACTAGAAAAACAATCACTATTTCAAAGCAAAACAAAATAAAATCAGAACTTGAAAAACTCAAAAGGTAGCAAAAATTTTTTGAAATTAGAAACAAAAGAAAATTCACTTTAGAAGTGAAGACTAACCAAGAAAGAACACATTGTCAAAAACATAATAATGCCCCCAAAGAAATAAAAGGTAAAAGGCAGAAAAAAGATTAAAGTTCTGAAGCTAATGTAACAAACACGATGTGTCAACTATATTTCAATTAATTTTTTTTTTTAGGGGCGTCTGGGTGGTTTTGAGTGTCTGCCTCCAGCTCAGGTCATGGTCTCAGGGTCCTGGGATCGAGCCCCACATTGGCCTCCCTGCTCAGCAGGGTGTCTACTTCTGTCACTCTCCCTCTCTGCTCTCTCAAATAAAAAGTAAAATCTTAAAAAAATTTTTTAATTAAAAAATAAAATGAACAACAACAACAAAAAGTTGGGAGAGAAACTGACCAATATTGAAGATAGGTAAAGAAGACAAAGCATATGGATTAACAGGAGGAGTCCCTGAAGAAGAAAACCAAGGCAAAAAAAAAAAAAAAAAAAAAAAAAAGAACAAATACTAAGAAATGTAACTGAGAAAACATTCCTGGGAGGGAGAAAAAAGTCCTGAAACCCTATACTGAAGGAACATACCACCAGCCTAGGAATTCCAAGTCAGAATAACCAACAATATTCTAGCAAGATTACTGTATTCTAAGAAAAAAAAAAATCTTATGAACATCTAGGCGAAAAGAACATATGGTTTATAAAGGAGAGAGAACTAAATTATCTGGATTTTTTTTTTTTTGACAGCAACACTTTATGCCAAAAGAAAATGGAATAATATATTTAGATACCCGAGGAAAAACTGTGAGCCAAGGATTTCATATTCAGAAAAACTCACCTTCAAACCTGTAAAGGTCACAGACGAGCTACTATCTATATAGAAGAACCTAAAAAGTACTGTTCCCATGAGCCTTTTCTATCTGATTCCATTCTTTGCAATCTCTCCTCAATGTGGGGCCTGTCCCAGAAGGAAGCACTCTCTGGTTGGGTTCTAGCGTACTAGGGTCTACAATCTACTAGGGAAGGAGCTTTAGAGGATCCAAATGACTAGACAGAGGTGGATGTAAGGACCTATGGAGAGCACTAAATATAGTGACTTACAGAACTAAGAAGGAGAGGCTGTTAAATGTAATGGCTATGTCATCTTGGAATTACAGAGTATATCATTTTTAAAGAGGGAGAACAGAGATAGCACAGATTAAAAAGTTGTGGCTTTTTAAAACTATTTTTTAGTAATCATCAACTAGTGCTCATAATAGTATTTTTGCTCTGAGTCTGTCACATCTATAATATGATAAAGCATGTGAGATCAGGGCTCTCTAATTCACCCTCTGAGTCCTTGAGAACCCGGATTCTCAGTGCAGAAGAAGAGAGATAAAGCTGCAATATTCAAGAGCTTAGGTTAAAACTAGATAGTCCAGAATTTGAACAAGGAATATTAAGATGAAGTCACAAGGTATTTTATTTTTAAATATATATGTAAACTCTAGCCCCATTTACTGCAGTCTTTAAAAAAAAAGATCACCAAAGGGGTGCCTGGGTGGCTCAGTCGATTAAGGGTCTGCCTTCAGCTCAGGTCATGATTCCGGAGTCCTGGGATCGAGTCCCACATCGGGCTCCCTGCTCAGCGGAGAGCCTGCTTCTCCCTCTCCCTATGCCCCTCCCCCTACTCGTGCTTTCTCTCACTCACTCTCTCAAATAAAATCTTTAAAAACAAATGATCACCATGGTAACAATGAGCATTCCTAGCATCCAAACTGATCTAGAAATTCCATTTTCCATTAAAAGAAGCCAGAGCTTCTGGGAGAAATGGCTGATATGACGTGTGGGTGAAGAGATGTCTAAGATGAGCCTGAACACCTTAACATACCAAATGCAGGGAAGTTACCAGAAACGAGGGTTTGTCAAAAGAACTCAGGAGGGGCGCCTGGGTGGCCCAGTCGTTAAGCGTCTGCCTTCGGCTCAGGTCATGATCCCAGGGTCCTGGGATCGAGCCCCGCATCGGGCTCCCTGCTCCGCGGGAAAGCCTGCTTCTCCCTCTCCCACTCCCCCCGCTTGTGTTCCCTCTCTTGCTGTCTCTCTCTCTGTCAAATAAATAAATAAAATCTTTAAAAAAAAAAGAACTCAGGAAACTCGAAGAAGTTCCCATTAACAAAGACTGGACGACCTGAGCTTTGAGGTAAGAACTGTAATGAATCAAAACCCATGAAATACGTTCAAATCCATGAGCTCAAAATGAAATGAAAATGGGGGTGGGGGTGGGGAGAACCAGTTAACTGGTCATCTTCTGAGAAAGACAGAACCAATTCATTATCTTGAAAACTGGGTAAATAAAAGTTAAGAATCAATCATCTATCCTACTTTCCTATATGAACAGTACTACTGGGCAACCAAATAGTAGATAAGAGGGGGCATCACCTTACAATTTTTACCAGCTAAAAACTGACAACACAATAACAGAATTTAACATTACCATTTTGTGACCCCTAAGGATTTGTGGGATCTGAGCGGTGAGCATCGAGAGCTGCACAAATCAAAAAAGAACGAAGACCAGACATCTCGGTACCAAGGGCCTCTTGATGGAAGAACGTAACACTAGCTATAGTCTTGCTGAAAGGATTGAACCTGAATCTGATCACACTTCAGGATCCAGCTGCCAGTTTGTGGGGAGTTCAGAGGACAGAGGAGCATGTTGAACTGCACTATTAGCGTGCAATCACCAAAAACTAGATGCGGCTCAAAGGTCAGGCTTCCACATCAGATTCATTGTTAAGGACAAGAAAACAATGGAGGAGGAACCTACAGATTACAAAAGACTTACAAGACATATCAAGTTCTTTAAGCTAGCAAGACTAAGCCATAGTGTCTAGAAATGCATGCTGGGGTGACTAAAACCATGAAGAACAGCAAGGAAGGAAGTATTCGAAGAGTGGGAGTAGTGATTACTTTAGGAGGGTGGGAGGGGTTATGACAGGGATGCAGCACATGTAAGTGTCTGGGAAGGCTGGCTAAATTCTATTTCCTGACCTGGGTGGTGGTTAGAGGGTATTCCCTTCACTGAACTTCCTTCCCTGTTTAGCATGTTTTATAATTTAAAAAGGGTGTTTTTAGATGAATCAAACCTACTTCTTCAGGAAAAGTTAAGTCTCAGTTTAAGATTTTTGGCATCAGTGGTCTAAATAATGTTCCTTTCCCTTAGTAAAATGTGTCTGCCGCCATGAAAATGATCAATTTAGCCAGGTACACTAAGTGGAACAACTCCTTTTAACAGCAGCATATTTCATTATAATCTGACTTGGCTGCCAAAATTATGAGATCACAGGAGGAGTTATCCTCAGCCAAAAGTCCACGAGGAAAAATGGGTAAATGTTTAACTGACACAGTGAGGAATTAATTTGTGTTTATGTAAAATAATTTTAATTAATAAAACTTTCCAGACAATGTTTCTAAGTCTGGCTCAGTCCAGAGAAAATAAGGAGGGTAATAGCAGTAGTGTGGGTCTCCAGGCTCTGCACCGGACATGCACGAGACTGCCTGCAACTGACCAAGGGAGCACCTTTACTTCTTTCTGCTCTCAGTGCATTATTCCCCATCTGTACTTACGGTAGTCTTTCAACATATTTTGGGCTAGGATTAAGAATTGATCCAAACTAGTAATTACATTTTAAGGCTAAGAAGAACATAATCAAGAATAAGAAGCTTTACATTAAAAAGTATCCCAAAGCCTGGTTTCACACATAATCTACTTTTGGAATCTAAATAAGGGAACGTAAAGAACTTAAATATCTTTCATGTTGTTTGTGTAGCTTCATAAAAAAGACTTTCTTGGGTTCGACTAGACAGAACATACCTTCTGATCTTAGCTTGGAAATAAGCACCTTACTTATCGCAAAACTTTACTATTTCCCAGTATCTGTCACATATCCCATTTTTTATGTATAACCTTTGGCATTTTCTATGTATAACCTTCCACTATATAATACGCCATTCATGCTAGAAGTTTTTTCTCTCCTTTTGAGGGAGGGAGAGGACTTGTGAATCAATGGCATTCACAGAATGCCACAGAGCAGATGTGACAACTGTCAGTAAGCACGCATACATGCACACCCATACAAAAGAAGAAAGACAATACAGTACAAGGTCTCTGATATAAAGGCTTACAAGAGGCTCATCTATAGATACGTGTTCATGTCACTCAATCAGTGTATAATCTGATGGACAATCGAAACTGCTCTGACTTTCTGCTTTTCAAGCCCCTGCACACACACTCTTTTTAGGAGCAGTAGGTGGGTCTCACTGGCCTGGGTGCATGCCACACCCTGGGAGCTTACCATAACCGTGCAGTCCTCTGAGCCACTGGCAATGACCTGATCATTATGTGGGCACCAGTCTATGTCAAGCACCGGTCCTGTGTGGCCACATACTGTAGGGTAGGATTTGTCGATTCGACCAGTCTGAAAGAAGAGAGAAACAAATCTCCTATAAGTAACACCAACACCACAGAGTTTGTGTGTTTTCTCAAACCCATTTTTCTTTTGTTACCTCCACCCCAAACTCTCCAGTGTCTACATATGATGACATTCACATCGGTCAGTGTCAACTAGTAGGAACTGTCAACTTGCATTTCTAGAAATAGCTACTGCCAAGGACACTCTCCGCCAAATTAAAAGGATCCAAATTTCTAGAAGCACAAAGGTTTTATTTAATCAACTGGGTTAATAGACACAGCAAACGAAAATACAAAATCTTTTCACCAAAATACAATTTGTAAATTATAAGTGTGTTTTTACTATTAAAAAAACCCTTGGTATTATTTTAAATGTTAAATATAACTTTTAATATAATTAACTAATACCCTTGAATATAACAAATTACCAGTTCTGGAAATGAATGGCATTGTGAGCACACTAAGTTAGGATAATAAAAAGAAATGCTTTAGCTATTGCTCACAGGCTAAAGGACATACTTTATTTTAATGTCTTAGTCTCTTCACTATCTTCAAATCAACACAAGAGCCAGCCAGATCATCTAATTAACACCAGCTTGGATCTCACCCATTATCTGGTCCACATCTCATTAAGAATACAATTATCAATACTGGTTAAGTAGCCATCATAATATGCTCATGTTATACATTTGAATCTAACAAAGTCAATCTGGCTTATCAAGCCAATTTTGTTTAACCAAGACAAATGCTTTTGTTAACAAGTATATAAAGGCTATTTCCTTTTTTAAACCAGGTTAATGCCAGTCCATGCTGAAGTCCTATATGCTCTAAAAGCAGGCATACAAAAAGGAATCACTGCCAAGCAAAACTGAACCTATTTTTTGTTGTTGTTTTTCTCCTGTTATGGCAAGTCATCACAACATTGAGGCAAGGCTTCTCGGAAATTTTTCAAGATCAAGAAATTCTATGATTTCTCCACTTTGACTCAACTGTGGAAATCTCCAGAGAAGCAGTACGCTACACGCAAAGACCACAGTATCCAGTCAGTCAGATTGGGTTCAAATCCAGGCTCTATTGTTTCAACAGCAGACGACCTTAGGCAACTCATATAATCTCTCTGAGCTTCATCTTATCACCTGTGAAATGAGTAACAAGAATACTTATCTCCCAAGATTACTGTTAGGATCAGATGAAATAAAGTTTTTTGGCAAACCATAACTTAGTATTACAATTATCTGTGTAAGGTATGTAAAAAATTTAATTTCAGTTGTACCTCAGAGATATTGAAATTCTGGTCCATATCACTGCAATTAAAGCAAGTCAAATGACGTTTTTGATTTCCCAGGGCACATAAAAGTTATATTTACACCATACTGTAACCTACGAAGCATGGGATAGCATTATGTCTAAAAAAAATACAATAGATAGACCTTAATTAAAAAGTACTTTATTGCTAAAGAACACTAACCACTAACCATCATCAAACCGTCTAACAAACAGTTATGAAAAAATCTGGGGGCGCCTGGGTGGCTCAGTCGTTAAGCGTCTGCCTTCTGCTCAGGTCATGATCCCAGGGTCCTGGGATCGAGCCCCGCATCGGGCTCCCTGCTCTGCAGGAAGCCTGCTTCTCCCTCTCCCACTTCCCCTGCTTGTGTTCCCTCTCTCGCTGTGTCTCTCTCTGTCAAATAAATAAATAAAACCTTAAAAAAAAAAAAAAGTCTGAAGTATTCCAAGAATAACCAAAATGTGACAAAGAGACATGAAGTGAGCAAATACTATTGGGAAAATGGCATCGAAAGACTTGCTCCACACAGGATTGCCACAGACCTTCAGTTTGTAAAAAAACAAAAAAACAAACAAAAAAACACATAGTACATGAGAAGTGCAGTAAATGAGGTAAGCCTGGATAGTGCTTAGAATATAGTAAATACTAAATAAAAAACTACTGTCACTTATTATTAGTTTTATATATATATATATATTAATTTACTCCATCAAGAACTACAAATATGTGTCCTTTATGAACTTTCAGGGGCCAGACACTGTGCTGAGTACCAGAGATACAAAAGTAAACAGGGCAGCTCCATCCTGGCTGAACGTGGAGTCCAATTAAACCACCAATTCCAGCGCAGCATGAGACACGCTCCACCAGGACAGGCACGGGTGGCAGGGACACAGAGGGGGACATTCAACCAGGCCTGTGGGGGTCACAGGTCAAGAATTCTAAACTGAGGTGTGGAGATGGCCCTGTCCACAGACCTAAAGCCTGGGTTTTTCACATGCTCATTTCCCCTTGCAAATCGGATTCAACCCCTTTTGGATCTCCAGAATTGCATAACCAAAAAAGGAATCCTAGAAGAAAATGCCAACAAACACATCATATAGCATGCAGGTGTTTGTTATGAGGACAGGCCCTATGGGTCATTTACAGGCAGCAAAGCACAAGGGGCTGGGAACCAGACTGCCTGGGTTGGCAGCGTGGCTCCATCCTTTTCCAGGCTCTGAGGCCCTGGCCAAATGACTTCATCTTCCAACGTCATTTCCTCATCCATAGAATGAGAATGTTACAACTCCTTCTGTAAGAGCTGATGTGAGGATTAACTGGAGACAATCAAAGTAAAGGACTTGGTACTACTTTCCCAGCACCTGAAGGGCGCAATAAACGTTACCCCAAATTGAACTGCTGGAATCCACTCTATCATATCCCTGATTGCGTCTTTCCTTAAAGAAGCAACTGCTACTAAACACCTTAGGCAGGTGGTTCTCCCTAGCCCCCTCCCTGCATCCTCACAGAAACCATGTGAGTAACCCAGCCTTGAAGCTACTGCCTGCCACCCCCTGACATTCTACTGCTAAAGCAGGTGGTAATGGAACTCACAGGTGTCCATTTTATTTGAAATATAGAATACGAAATTATAACATGAACATTACATTAAATCCACCAGCTAAAAGAGAGCGTGTCTTAGATTAGATTAAAACCAGCTACAAGACATGTTTAAAAAATAATACAGCAATTAAACTGAAAACTAAAAAGGTCACTAAAAGGAGGGGAAGGGTATAAAAATATGTACCAGCCAGCTATGCTAGAACAAACTGACTTTAAGGTGTGACGCATTATTAAAGATTAATGTCACTACTTAACATTTAAACAATTCACTGGGATACTACAGTCACTATGAACTTTAACTCATCTAACGACATAGATTCAAACTAATTATAGCAAAAGCTGACAGAACCAGGAAGAGAAAATGACAAAGCCATAATCTTAGAAGATGTTAACAACGACTTACTCTCAAGCAAACAGACAAAAATTAGCATGAATATAGAAGACTCTAGCAAGTAACAAGCTTGATCTAATGGATGTATCCGGCCTTGGAGCCAATATTTTAAAATAAACATTTTTTTTTCAAGCACACATTAAACATTACCTCTTTAAAATGACCAATTAGAGGATACCACAAAGCAAATCTCACAAAATACCAAAGAATCAATATCCTGTGGCCCATTTTCAGAGTATAATGCAATTCAATTAAAAATTAACAGAAAAATGTATAAACCCAAAATCCCCAAGGCATCAGAAAAAAATTTTTTTATTTAATTAATTAATTTATTTTTTGACAGAGAGAGAGACAGCGAGAGAGGGAACACAAACAGGGGGAATGCGAGAGGGAGAAGCAGGCTTCCCGCCAAGCAGGGAGCCCAACGCGGGGCTCGATCCCAGGACCCCAGGATCATGACCCAAGCCAAAGACAGACACCCAACAACTGAGCCACCCAGGCGCCCCTGAAAAAATATTAAATTTACTAAATTCTTCACACACAAAATTATAATGGCCAATAGAAAAAGGTTAAAACTGATCAATAAACACATGACATTTCACAATTCATGGGACAGAACTAAAACAGATCTCCTTAATGGAAAATCAGTAGCCTTAAACGCATATATACAAAAGGTCTGAAAATTAAGGAGCTAAGCATGTAATGAGAAGTTAGAACATACACAGAGCACACCCAAAAATGTAAAATTATGAGAAGAAATTAACAATAAAATAAATAAGCCAGATTGACACAACAGAATAGGAAAAGAGAACACAAATACCAGGAATTTAAAAAGGGACATAACTTACAAATATGGTGTAAATTTACATGACATGAAAATACTAGGAATAACATCTGAAAACACTAGATGAGATAGGCAATCTCCTAGGGAAAAAAAAATATTGTAGCAAAACTTTTTCAATAAATAAAAAACCTGAATAGACCCATAACCATAAAAGAACCAGCAACAAAAGTCCACATATTATCCACCTCCCCATCAATCATGTAACACCAAAAGCCACTAGGCCCAGATGGTTTTACTGGAGAGCTTTACAAAACACTCAAGGAAGACATCATCTCAGACAAAACTTCCCAGAGAACAGAAAAGAGGAGCACCACTGAACTCATTATGTAAGGAAATGTACCACCCTGACACAAAGGACGGTATAAGAAAGAAAAATTGAAGCCCATATGACAAATACTGATGCAAACTCCCCTCAAAAACAACAACTAAACCAAACTCAGCAGTGTGTGTTGTTCTCAAAAAACATGAGCAAGAGTGGAAAGACAAGTTCCAGACAGAGAAAATATATATGCAACATCCATACCAAAGCCAACAAACAACCTAACAGAATAATGGCAAATGGTATTGAGCACAGAATTCCCAGGGAAGGAAACCTGAACAGCATATAGATGTAAGGAAAGATACTGCTCTCCCTGGTAATCAGGGAGCTACAGATTAAAATAAGGTAACATTTTACACCTATTAAAATTGGCAACAATTTAGAAGTCTAAATACAAGTGTTGCCAAGGATGTCAGGAAAGAGGAACTCAAAAACACCTGGAGATTTTCCTGCTACAGTACTTTTTGAGAGCAATCTGGAAACAGGTGGAAGTGAAGATGCCCACCACTGAGCAATACCACGTGGCACTGGGTGGTCTGTGGGAGAGAAAGGTTCCCATGTTTGATACAGAAAGGACATTAAGGGCAGCATCATTGGGAATAGTGAAAAAAAGCAGAAGCAATTTAACTGTCCTTGGTATGGAAATAAATATCACTTATGTAAAAGTTTAACACATATAAAATAACCTATATATAGATACACATGTAATAAAAGTACACATCCCACCTCTGAGGAAATGGATACCCGGGAAGGAGAAGAGGAGGAAAGAGGAATGGAATTTTAGCTACATCTGTTATGCTTTATTGTTTTTCAAAAACAGGAGATATGAAACGAACAGGGCAAAATATTAACATCTGTTTAACCTTGTGGGTGAGAACATGAGTGTTCTATTATTTTTCCTATCTTTTAAAAAATAATTAAAATATAATAAAGTTGAGAAACACACCAATGTATTGTTATTCCCCACCACCACCACCACCACCACCACCACCACCACCACCAATGTACTGTTATTAATTTTACATTAAAAGATCTTTACTTCCTAGGAAAAAATGTTTTTCTATCTGAACTGTTTTATCTCAGAGTCTTTGCATCCTTACGCTCTCCCCAGCAAACCATGTCTGGCATCTCTGATGGCAAAGTATAGTCACTAAACTCTGAATTTCCAAGGACACAAAATAATTTTTTCCAATCTGGGTTAAGAAGAGCTTTTGCTCAGATACACAAAAATTTTGAGGGCAATTTGGAAGTACTAATACAAGTTGTTCTTAATTCTACTGAGAAGTTTACTAAATGACTTCCTTTTTAAGGTAAAAATTACACAATTCTGGCAAAAAGATATTGGCCAGTATTGTTCAGTCAAGTCAGACATTTAAGAATAGGAGTAAGCCTAGCTGCCGTTCTCAGCTTCGTGCTGACAAGTCCATAGCATCAAAGCACTAAAGAGCCTAATGTTTTCATAGGAACTTGAATGTCATTTAAAGAGCAACTGCCGCCAACTGCCCATCTTCCTATCAAAAACAAGTAATAGTAAAAACAGCTAACACTTGGGGTGCCTGGGTGGCACAGTTGCGTAAGCGTCCGACTCTTCGTTTAGGCTCAGGTCATGATCTCAGTGTCGTGAGATCAAGCTGAGTCAGGCTCCGTGTTCAGCGTGGAGTCTGCCTGTCCCTCTCCCTCTGCTCCAACCTCCCCACTCCCTGCTGCGTGCATGCTCTCGCTCTAAAATAAATAAGCAAATAAATTAATTTTTTTAAAAAGTAGCTAACACTTTCAAAAATCTTCTATTTCATGCGAGGAACTGTATGAAGACCTTCAGATCTTCATTGTCACAAAGCTGCTTTATGACATAGCAACTTTATTATCCCCATCTTCTAAATAAAGAAATGGAGTGAAGAAGCAGAGACCTAAAACATCACTGACCATCCAGCCATACTAGATTTCCATAGGGAAAGAAAATTCCCACTAGGCCACGGGTTGTGAAAAGGGCATGAAAGTAATGTTAAAATTATTGGCAGCTGGTCATCAGAAACAAGAGTTAATAAAAAATGATACCCTGCCAACAGCTGTTTCCTCTGGTTGTAACATCATCACAAATCCTTACAACAAATAAAACGGGAAAGTACCATCATGTTGCAGCAGAACAAAAAGGGAATCGACTAAATGTCTGATAGTGATAGAGGAACAAAAAGGGAAGAAGTGCGAGAAGAACTGGCATTTTAAATGCACACTGACTGTTTTACATACAGGATGCTCACCACACACAATCCAGGGTCAGCTATCTCGATTTCAAGGGCTTATACCCCTGAATATCTTCTTATCCATATCAAAATCAATCAAAAGAGAAGCATATTTTACCCAATGAGTATACATTATTAAAAGGGCAGAGCTGGGCAATTATAAACTGCTGAGCGTGCGAGTACATGGAAACTGGAGGAAACCATACAATACTGGCCTTATATGGTAAAGATGTGGACGCATCGTTTCTGAGAAACATTTTGCACGAGGATCTAATGAAAATGCATTTCTTGTTCATACCCATGACACATCCTCATTCATCATGCAGTGAATAGGCCGAGGAATCCATGTCTAATTGCTGGCTTGTGAAGGACCACTCAGAAGAGACATCCACTGCCAGTCACGGTGACAACACAGCTCACCTGCACCTCTAAGCAGCAAATATAAGTGAATGCTGAGGCTGGAAAAAAGAGTTACAAGAATTTAATGCCCGCCTTTTTTTTTTTTTTTTAAACTAAATGGTGACTTATTTTAAGTACTACCTATCAGTTTTCCAAGGCTTACATATAGAGTAATTTCATTTACTAACTAATCAGGTCACTGTCTCATTAAGGATGTATCACACCTCAGCTTCACGATCTAGAATATCACTCCTTTTCTAGCATGGAATTGAAAGTTTAGCTGCAAACAGTCTGCCACCACTTAGAGTCCCTGCTTCAAATAATGTTTAAAAACTTATCAATTACTTACTAGTCCCTGCCACTTGTCACAAGAGAGCTCTTATTGTACCTCTCTAGCTAAAACTCCAAGTGCTGGGAATGGCCAGCAAGTCAACTCAAGTAGCAAAATGACCAAGGTTACCAATAGCGCTGGCCCCGTGCCTAGTTCATAAACTTGTGGCATATCAGTGAAATAGGTCACAGCACCGGCTTAGGGACTGTCATTATCTAAAAGATCTAGTGGTCTGCCCAGGGGCCAGCAACATGAGCCCCAGGGAAAATTCAGCCTCCAAAGTGTGCGCACAGCTGGTACAGGGGAGTGGGTGACAGCAGTTTCCATGTGGCTGGCCCGAGCGGAGGCTGACAGCTTTGCCATGTTCCAGCCAGCAACCCTCATGGTGGCAGAAAACCATCTAGACAGTGGCACTATCATTTACTTTGGGTTTGGGGAAAGTTCTCAAAAATTTCAAAGCAGCCACAAAACTCAACAGAGCTCCTGGAAACTGATGCTTCAACTAAAACCAGAGTTAGGCAACGCTTTCCTCCAATAGGCATTTTTGAGGAGGGGAAAGTAAAAATCAAAATTTAAGCACCAGTAAATACATTATCTCACTGTTCCAAGAAGGAATGCTTGTGATTTTAAATAACCTTGCAAATACATTCCTCCTGAGGCATATAAAATTCAGCGTAACGCTAACGGTATTTCTAGTTGTTAAAGATATTTCCCATCAATTTCAATGGGAAACCGTAACTTTTCCCACTTACATCTCACGGCGTATCTTATTTATTTCTCACACCTCATGTCAAAAAGGAATCCATACTTAGGATGTGCACTCATCCTACATGCCAAAGGCGGTACTGTGCAATCAAAAAACTCTAAATATGCATGAACAAAAGTGTACAGAAGTCTTCTCACAGATCTGTTTCTATAAAGGAGCTCCACTCTGCAATGTGTTTTTAAAGGAGCTGATGGTATATCACAGAGGAACCTGCACACATTTTCACCCTCCCAAACTCTCAAAATTCAACATTGGGAAGCTTGCCCATATGACCTCTGCATTATATAAAAGATTATTCAGAATGACTGTTTCTTAATGTAACCACAACCCCTAACATGGTAACTGTTTTCAATGCACACATTAGCTTGCTCAATATTAGGCTGAAGATACTACCAAACTGGGGCTACGTGAACATCTAGTGGGTCCTTCAAAATGTACCATTTTGTTAATTAAAGCCACACAGCACTTTAACCAGCAGACTCACTCTTTCTCACAATAACCTAGGTCTCCAAAAAAGTTAATCAACTTCCACGGTGTTAAAAAGTGACACGTGTTAATTTTTATCAGTCAAATCAAGTATTCCCCTTTACGATGCTCCACCTATCCCACGTATGGGGTCTTTCTAGCTGACATCCTGGAGTTCAGTCATGCAGACCCCGACTGTTCCAGGGTGCGTGCAGGCTTCTGACGGCAGTCCACACCGTCCCCTTCATCTAGTCCTGCATGGCAGCTTCCCAGCGCCTTTCCAACTTCTGACCTGCAGTTATCTCATCCAGCCGCTTTATCATCTGTGCTTATTATCCAGACTGACTTCACCACCCTCGGATATAAATGCCTAAAAAGCCCCTCCCTATCCTGACTCAAGGAACAAGAGACAAAGATTTTCCAAACTGTCCATCCGTATTTTATATTCATATATTTTAGGGAAAAAATACTGATCAAAATCACTTTATGTGCCCAAAGTTCAATAACTTTATCATTCTGTCCATACTTTAAAAGACCTTCTGTAAGGCACTGATAATGACTCCTTACTGGCCTCCGAGTAGTACACTGAGAATTCTTGAACTCTCGGCAAGGAGAATGGTAAGTCAAACATGTGCTCGGAAGCAAAGGAAAAGTTTTCAGCCCAGGCATAAGGGCTCCATTCACACTGTGCAGAGTTCAAAGGAGTCCAAAAAGGATGTCTATTGAAGTTTTTTTTCAACTTCCTTTTTCTTTTATCAGTATTATTTATGTGGATACATGTTCTGTCGAAATCTCTTCGGGCCCTATTGCTCCACATGAAGAAGCTACAGAGTCAGTGATAGTGGGACAGGGTAGAGTGGCACAGGCAACGTGACAGGGACTTCTGCAGCAGACTGAGGCACACAATATATGTCTTGTCGACAAGCTGGCTACCGAGAGTGACAGCTCCTGACCTGGGACTAATACATTCTGAGGAGGTTTTACTTTAAGGGAACCCAAAACACCAACCTTGAGGGGAAGTGGAGGCGCCCTGGAATCAAGCACACAGGTTGGGTTACCCAGTGCCGTCAAGTAAGCGAGATCCTAGAGCTGCCAGAGAGAGGCAGTGTGGCTCTGTAGAGAGCTCACCTGCCTGCAAGCAAAGAACAACAGGCTTTATGGGCATAAGAAAAAATGCCAAGCAAATTACTTGGCATCACGGGTTGTCTTTAAAACCTGGGTCTAATACCACATAGGCCATTTTAAAAGTCCATTAAGAATATGAGGGAAGTTACTGTAAAACTATGGATTTCACGATCAGAAAGCAAAGCAGTTGGAAGTTAACGTTTCCTTGCTCAACCACGCCTAAATACGCAACAGTGCACAGAGACACTGTATTTCCTAACTTAACAATTTATAAAGTGAAAACTTCATCACTACAGACAAGTAATTCCATAATTTCTGGTCTGAGAATAAACAAAAACTAGGAATCCAAGATGAGGTAGAACCTAGTCAAAATAAAATTCAGCTCGAAAGCAAAAGCTGAAAAGCAAAATAACTACTGACGTTAAGCGCAAATATAGGAAATTAAAACAAATCAATTTCAAATCAGAAAGGAGAGTAATCAGTTGCCTAACCCCCTGTACTCAGCGAGTGACACGGGATTTCTCCCCGAGGATCCTCTGTGAATGACTGTCCAGGGCTTCCCAGGGCTACCCCTTTCAGTCCAAGGGCTACCCCTTTCAGTCCAAGCTCTGCAGTCAGTTACACACAAGCTTCAGAGGAAAAATCCACCCTCCCTGAAGTAGAGCTGAAAACCAGAAAAACATTGGAGCTTTTTTTAAAGGTGAATGCCTTGGGCTCTGTGGCCAAGGCAGTTCCCATCTTGCAGCAGTTATGAACAAGCAGGAGGATGGGAGGATAGACCCAGTTCAGCAGACTGTATCATTTACTCATGACTTAAAACTCAGCCAGAAAAGAAACCCAAGTCACTGTTCCTCTAAGAAAGCCAACACGTGCTCCATCACTCACCCTCCCAGCTCAGCCTCCCCTGGACTCAACTCAGGTCCCACCCTAACAAGTACAGATATTCAACTTGGCAGCAGAAAATTTGCTACATATGGTTATAAAGGAGGCTTCTGGACAAATCAGGACTGTAAATATTTGTCCATTAAACCTTGGGTCTATTTCAGAGTAATGTGTGTTCGGAAACCTTTTCTTTGCTGCTTTCCCAGACTTAGGTTATAATGTTTACACAGTGAGGGCTTCCGCTAGCAGCACTTGCCTGTGTGCTCAGCCCAGACTCACGCTCAGAAAACCAGCAAAGAGTTAAACGTTCTTTGCACTTGACTCAGTGGCTTCCCTGCACCACACACTCCCAGATCCCACCATTCTCTGAGCCACCAAGCAGCCAATCAAAGCAAAGGAAGGAAATTATCCTGGCCAGCTGACAGCCCCAGAGCTCTGATGGCCATATATGGTAAAAACCACTGTCAGAGCCCTGTCAGGCCTACAGGCCGGCTGCTGTGGACATATCAGTGAACTGCAGCGGCAGGAGAAGCCGGCCAAGGAAATGTACAAAGGACAGGCTGCCTGCTCATCTCCAGGGGTGGAGGACGGGGAGGGGAGGGGGAAGCCGTCCTCTGCCAGGGCACACTCTGAGTCACAGCCACTCACTGTAATCCAAAATAGCCCCAGGGTACATTGTGAGACTCCTTCTGCCAGGACTCTAAGCTCCATTGTTAACGGGGTGAGCAGGGTATCCCCCCGAAAAGCCCCCATAGCAGGACTGTGGAAAACAGTCACTGGGAGAAAATGAAAGGGCCCTTCTGTGGCACTTCATGTGGTAATGAGGCCGTGCAGTGCTCGTGCGGCTGGCAGCTCGTGACATAATTTGGAAGTCATTGTGCTGCACCTGGTGCCGTCCCCCTGCATCCCGCACCGCCCCCACCCCCGCCTCGCTGCCTTTCACCGCCCATACAATTGACAGTTTAAGGTGCTCAGAGCATCAGACAGCATCTGTTTCAGGAGGCAGTGAATGGGCATCCCGTGACACATCAGGACACTGGCACTGAATAAAACTCCCTGCTCGTCACACCAAAGCGACCATGTGCCAAACGCCCACATCTGTACAAAGGGCTACTGGCATTGCTACCCTTGTCCAAACTGGAGCAATGCTATTTGTGGGAATGAAAACTGCCTGTCAGCAGAGTAGAGTAAGGGGGACATGCAGCCAATGCAAAGCCAGCAGGTGCCGGCAGTGACGGGGGGTCACAGAGAAGAGAAAAGCGCCATCGGGATACTGCCATTCCTTTTGAACTAGTCCATGAAAGAAGGCACTTATCAGCACGGTGCCTGGCACTTAAAGGAAGCCCTCCATAATGTGAAGTGCTGTGATTTCAACACTGTGGCTGGCTCCTCCTTTCCAAACCTTAAGACAATTCTCTGAGCTGACAGAACCAAAGCCCTGATGAGCTAGTGTTTTTGTTGAGCCTTCTAATGCCAGAGAAAGAAAGAATGGAAAGGATTAAGTATCAATTAGACCACAGTTTCTATACGCCTCCCACCAAAAAAATCTTTTCACACTCACTGGGGGGAAAATGTTATTCAAAAATATACATGTACAAATCAAATAAAGACTCAGAGGCCCAGGTTCTAATCCATGAAAGACCCCATAGCTCTGGGCCATCACTCAGTATGAGCTTCAATTCCCGCACCTGCAGAACACAGGTAGGACCGCAACCCTACCCGGGCAACAACTAAGATCATCTATGGAGAGGACTCCCCAAGCACATTCTAAGGTCATTTTGGAGTTGCATCCTTATGAAGATGGCATGAAGGCACTGCTTTTTCCTGAAGAACACATAGGAAAGATGCTATGTGGATCCAGTTACGACAATAACCCTAAAATGCAGAACAGTGATGCTTATTTTCTGGTTCTTCTCCATATAACGATCAAGGAAAACACTAATTTTGCACTATTTACACTGGAAGTGATGGGACAGAAAGGACAAAAAATGGTTTTTCTACCAAAAAGCTATCCTTCACCGCTGCTTAATCCCTCCAATCGAACATCCTATTTCACCAGTTTCCCCGAATGCCCACCTCCACACCCAGAGATCCTTGAATCTGAGGGGGGAATGTGGTTCCCACCTCATTCTCTGTCCTGCTGGGTACTGAGCACCTCTTCAAACTCATTAGTTTAGTGAACTGGGGCTGGGCCCCTCTTCTGTTTCATCCCGAGCTCCTACACACAGGAGAAACCTGAATTCCACTAGAACCTTTTCTGTGAAGTCTTCCTTGACTTGTGAGCCACAGTTGGAACTCATCTCTCATCACTGCGTCAAAGAACTTTATGTACACACAAAGCTCCCCATCAGAGGGATCAAGGTCAACTGTTACCAAAGCTTTTTAAGAGCAAGAACCCAACACAGGTCCTGACACAGAGCAAATACTCAAATGTCTAAGGAATGAGTATGTGAATGCATGAAAATGATTTTTTTTAAAGGACTGTTTTAGACTTCACTAAAGCTTAAAGAACAATTAGCTCTTTATACATGCTCTGATAATACTTTTAAAACCTTTACATGCAATAAATTCATTGTAAAACATTTTGAAAAAAGTGCAGGTAATTATAAAGTAGAAAATAAAAATCACCTTCAGTCCCACCATCAATGTTAACATTCCAGACTTTTTCCCACAAACCATTTACATAATTTGAAGTTATACATACAACAATGACTATGACCTCATAACACATTTTTTAGGTTATATGATAGCAACACGGAACACAGGATAACCAAATCTTGCCATATAACTTTCTCTTGCTACTGTATAGAACCCCTCAATTATTTACTTAAGATTTATTTAAGAATCTTATATATCTGTATATATTTATACATCTGTACAGATAGTTTAAGAGACATGTGGAAAGAGTGCCTAAAACTCCCAGAAGGGCTTTTAGGTCACTGTAAGTAACTCATTTATTTATGCATTGTGTGACCTAACATGATGAGCCAAGTGCTATATTCCGAGAACACATGAATCAGTTATCAATTGCTGCTTAATAAGTTACCCTAAAACTTAGCTGCTTAAGACAGTAAACATTTATTGTCTCATAGTTTGAGGGTCAGGAGTTCAAAAGCACCTTATCTGGGGGGTTCTAGCTCATGGTTCTTACGAGTCATGTGTCAGCTGGGGCAGTAGGATCCACTTTCAAGACAGCTCACTCACAGGGTTGGTCAGCTGATGCAGACTATCAGCAGGAGGTCCTGTGGACCTCTCCACAGAACCGCTCAAGTCTCCTCAAAACACGGTGCTTCCCAGAGAGACAAAGTGGAAGCCAACATGCTTTCAGAACCTCGTGTCAGAAGTCACCCGCCATCAAGTCCACCATATCTCAGTGTTTACAGAGTTCAACCCTATTTAATGTGGGAGGAAACCATACTACAGCATGAATACAAGGAGGTGACAACCACTGGAGGCCATCCTGGAAATCTACCATACAAACAGCCGTCTGGCTTGTTGTCAAGAGATCAAGAGAATATAATTGTAATCATTCTCCCCAATCTTTGTTAAATGACTACGAAAATAATTCTAGTACAATGTGATGATGCAGGATGTGGTACCAGCAGCACGGACAAGCAGCTAAGGGAACCCAAAAGATGATTTTCACTGACTCAGTATATCAGAGATAACGTTTGAGTTGGATACTGAACAGTGAGAAGAGGCACTGAGAATTCTGAGTGAAATGAATCAAGATTTACTCCTCAATAAATAGGACAGAACACCACTCTGCAGCAGCCCTTGTCAACCCGGGTTCTACGAGAAAAGTAAGTCCTAACGCTCTAAGGCAGCAAACACATGTAATTAATTAATTTCTCTCCTATTCATCTAGAAGGCATAGCATGTCCCATCCTTGAGAGAACTAAGAAAATATTTACTGAAATGATTTTCTGTAGGACTGAATTCTTTCACAACACCCTAGTTGAGAAAGACCACCAGAGGAGTTGAAAAGATAGTTAGTTCACAGACATAAATAAAGCCATGTCACAAATATTCCTACATAAGTTTCTAAAACAAATGGGAGAAACATAACTGTGTGCAAGAAGGTACTGCACCGCTCTACCAGAGAAGCTAGAAAGAGAAGGGATAGTTGCCCAAAAGGGTAACAGAGGCCTGGCCGCTCTGGCCCAGAGCAGAGCTGCCTCAGAGGCAGTTACTGGGAGGGTGAAATCAGCCATCACTCCAATAACCCAAAGTAAGAACAGTCAAGGGAGGAAGAGAGAAAGCAATGTACATCCTCCACCTAATTTTTTTTAGAAGATTTTATTTATTTATTTGAGAGAGAGAACATGAGAGGGGAGAGGTCAGAGGGAGAAGCAGACTCCCTACTAAGCAGGAAGCCCCGATGCGGGACTTGATCCCGGTACTCCAGGATCATGACCTGAGCCGAAGGCAGTTGCTACCCAGGTGCCCCCACCTAAGTGAATGTTAAGAGATCAAGAGCAGAGAATTCCAACCAACTCCCCCCACCCTTGTTTTAAGTTAGGATTTACAGGTTCCCTGTGATCTGAAGCTTTAGTGTGTATGTGCATGCACATACATGCACCTTCCCACAAACACTGGTGTGTATATGCCACCATGCTTCACGACAGGGATGGGAATGCCTCATCCCCCATCACCAGTGCGGCTACTCCACACAGGAGAGGCTTGTTCTTGCCCACATGGTATAGTGCAGAGAGAGCTAAAACCTGTATGTTCTTGATACAAGGCAGCTTGTGTAATTGTTGGGGTGGGGGGAATCCCTACAGCCAAAACCACAAAGCCAACTTCTGTTCTGCAAGACTGCTATTATTCATCCTCTGAAAGACCAAATAATAAGAAAATGTATTAAGCCACACCTTGAAAGTCATGACAGCATGGCATGCCACAGCTTGATGGGAGCATTACAAAAGAGATCCTGAACCACGTGTGCTAATCTAAATCACCCCACGTCAGGGCTGAGTACCTTCTGTAGTCCTCCAGCAGTGACTTCCTGCAATCCCACTTTCCCTAATAAAACCTTCTTAACGAAAACCTCATAAACCACACACTTGAAATAAATATACATTCATTCCTAAGCTTGCCTCTTGCTATGTATGTATTTTAATGTATTTGTCCCTACTACTCTTTCCATTTTTTTTTTTTAAGTCCACAGAGATCACGACTTTCCCAGAATCTAACCACAAACCTCATGAAGTAGCAATAATAAGCCCTATTTATTGGTAACACTAACTAGCTTTGAAGATAAATTCATGGAAGGCCATGTTTTTAAACAGGAACCTTTGTGGAAGAGTCACAATACATCTTAAGATCAATACATGCATATTCAGTATTAATATGTAGAGAGAGCCCCAAAAGCATCACCAAAACTCACCTGCCTGTTTATAACCAGAAAAAAGAAGGGGTAGGGGGCATTAATAGAAGTCTCTGAGATGGCTATTAAAAACCATGCCCATCTCCTACAACTCATGTTTAGAGGAATCCCAGACTGCTAACACACTGGAGTCCAGTACACACCTAGAGCATCATTTCTTGCGATCTTAATTTCAAGCATCACTTCCTATTATATTTAAGAATTTGGTTTTCCTTAGCTTTAAACAAAAGCAGCACCTCATTATAAAACTATTTCAAAGCTGTCAAGCGACTGAAGTTGTAGGAAGGATAGACATATCCATGTCCTACTACAAGTCTGTGGCTGAGCCAGGACTGAACGACCCCCAGCTCCCCAATTCCCAGACCCATGTTCTTTGTCTATGCTACACTGACCCTAAGGGCTAAAATACAGGCACTTTAATACACAAAATCCCACACAGTACATGTGAACCCATCAATTATAAAAGTCATTTAACACCAAGTACTGGCCTTATTTCCAATAGCTGGGCTTAGTTTATGCCAATGTCACCTCCTCCAAAACAAATTAATATTTAAGGAGCAAAGCCACACAGACCATATCATAGTCTGGGAAAATGACCCTTGAGGCTCCTCCAAAAACTAACACTTCTTCCAAGGAAACATGGCTATTTTTAAAGCAACTTATTCTACCTTAATTCCTATACAAACTGGTATAAGAACAAAATACTAATGCAAGTGAAAACCAAATCATAAGATCCAGTTGGCTTAGGAACTGCATACAGATATCCCTTGAATGATATAAATGAAACTCAAAGCTTCCTGTGGTTTGTAAAAGCAAAGATGGATTCACAGAGCCTTTTGTGGATGGAACTTGAAGAGAACTATCTGGGAACTCAGAGGAAGATTAACCATTCAAAAGTTTATTTTGGGGCTTAATTGGCTTGTTCCATTTCTTTGGAGCTAAATAAGTAAATAAATAAGTCAGTCTTAAATGTATCTCAGTCTATAGAAGGGAGAATAAAAACTCAAACTCCAAAACACATCATGGTGCACCGGTGCCTGATGTCAGTTGACAAACTGAGGTGTTCCTCTCAGAAGGCCACCGTAAAACCTACCACATGCAACTGACATTAAATTCAAACTCCCACTCTAGAATCAGGTAAGCAGTTGTAATACTGTAATGTATTATTTGCCACTAAACAGCAATTTTCTCCACAGAAATAAAAGTATCTGAATAGAAAATTAAATTTCAACTTAATGAAAAGAGTCTCCTTTAAAATATGATCAACAACTCTGCCAGTAAGAAAGTACGTTTGGAAACACTTATCAAATTTGTTCCCTAAGGGTATCCATCTACTATTTCTGTAGTGTGATGGTCCTATTGGATAATATCACATCAATCTGGCCACTGAAATAAAAATCAGACGTTAAAATAAGTCAGTCATGAGTATCTGAGAGAAAGTAAAGTACAGGGGAATTGGAAGTTTTCCCAGTGAGAATTTTCCCAAGGAAAAAACATCAAAATATAATGGAAAACAATACTTTGACAGAAATTCCCTTTACTGTAACCATGTTCAGAATCACACAGTCCGTTATGATGAGATGTACCCCTAATATACGTGGCTCAGACTCACGGAGACCCAATGTTAGCAGAATGGAAACAGCTGTAATGTGACCCAACACCTGCATCCTCACCAGTACTAAGCCCTTATCATTAGAGTTCAGGACTCATCAAACTTATTTTCCTCTTAGAAGCCAACTAGAAAAGGACTCTTTCCAGCTTTGCTCTCTCTCTTCACCCCACCCACTTATCTGCAATCCTGGGATTTCCTGTTAAAGCAAGTACTGAGTTTCATCTACAATACTCAAGAACAGTCAGAAATTCACAAATCTCCTATCTTCTCCCCCATATTGGAAAGGGCTCCATGGAAGGATAAAGTCAGGAGACTGGCAAGCCCAGTAGGGTTGAAGATCACACGTAACAACTTTCAGTAAAGATCCTTTATTTGTACCACTTATTTGCACTGCTTAGATTCTATGCTGAAACTTAGTCTTGTCCAGACTTAAAACCTGTGTTGTTTGGGGACATTTTCTTAAGGTTTCATCTCACCATTCAAAAAACCAAAAAGTCTCAGTCCTCATGACTCACAGGTGAAGGAGGAGAAGGAAAAGAAAGGAGGAGGAGAAGAAGAGGAAGAAGATGAACTTAAAAATTTCTGCCCAGGGGCACCTGGGTGGCTCAGTCAGTTAAGCGTCAGATTCTTGACTTTGGCTAGGGTTATGATCTCAGGGTTGTGAGATGGAGCCCTATGATGAGCTCTCCGCTGGGCATGGAGTCGGCTTGAGAGTCTCTCTCCCCCCTCCCTCTGCTCTTCCCCCTGCTTGCACACATGCTCTTTCTCAAATAAAATCTTTAAAAAAATTTTTTTTCTGTTCCTTTTAAAAACTGCACTTTTTGAAAAAACTTCTGTGAAAAGTGGATGATTACTAACCAAATCATAAAATGCCTGTGGCTGCCCATACTCACAGCATCATTATAATAATCTCTTCATCCAGGTAAGGCACACCCAGAACAGAGTTCACCATTTTGTTTAATGATTCTGTTAGAGAAAAACTGATGTGGTTAGTGAAGTGTGTGGAATAAACCTCAGTTACATCAGAGTCTAATGGTCTCCATAGTCACAACTCTTAGTGAACTATCAATCTTCAAAGTCAATCTATTATGAAATAAATCAAGATTACCAGAGGGTATCTAAGAATAGAAAAGTCCGATTACTTACCTTGTGCAAAGGGAGCACAAGGAACGCTCCTCCCCCACTCGCTTCTATGATAATGGCAACAAATCTGGGATTGACAGCACAAAAGGAACTATCCCAGGTCACTCGAGAAACCCGGATGTCATCATAACACTGGTCATTTTTCACCGCTTGTCCAAATACATGCCGAAACTTGCTCTGTCGTACCACTCGCCTCATTGTGTCTGTGGAAGAGCAAAAAGTACATTAAAATCCAAGCAGGAAAAAAAAAATCAGAATATGGCATTTTGTCTGCTCTCCTAAAAAGTAGCCAAATGGCAAACCCAAATTTCCTTTAGCAGCACATACCCAGAGAAAATAAAATGCGTCAGGGAAAGAATTTCAAACAAATGAAAAGCTCCAAATTCAAGATCCAGAAACAGCTCATCAGTTTTAATTTCAGGAGAAAGATCAAAGCAAAAAATGAAGGAAAATTAGCCTTTCAGGGTTGGGTGGGAATTGAAAGATAATTCACTGCAACCTTCTCCTTTCATAGATAAGGAAACTCCAAAGAGAAGTTAACTGGTAAATCTGAAGCTAAAGCAAATCCCCCCAAAAGTTATGATACTGTGGCTTTTTCCTCAGTCTGCTGAGGTAATATTTCAGTTTTTTAAGCATTTTCCCCAGACACTGGCTCTCTTGATGAGGACTGTGCCTGCTTACAAGAGTGCTTCCATAAGACCGGCTACGTGTAGTGGCAAATTCAAAGACATAAGCAACCATCCTTGTCTTCAAAATCCTTCCAACATAGGAATAATATCAGAGCAACTTAGAACAAGACTTCTGGTGCTAAGTGTTAGCAGGAGTCTGACTAAGGCACAGATAGGTCAAAAGCCAGGTCTTAGAAAAGAATAGCAAAGATTTAAATAGAAAGCAATGTGATAAAAGTGCTATTTAGGATGACAAGAGGTCTAACAGTAGCATATTGGATATATTAGATGGCAAGAAGCTATAAGCAAGGTGATGGCTGAACTGTGCCAGTAAACCAGCCTGAGAAAGTTCCAGAATGATTTTAGCAGTAGCAGTCAGACAGAGGAAAGGAAAAACTCAGGGAGGGGAAATGAAACCAGGGTGGGTTTTCATGTCAGAACTGATCATTCACCACAGCCACTTCCCAAGTAACCAGGGGACTTGGGAAAGGGGAAGCGACACCAAGCCGGGTGTTCCTGGGCTTCCTCATGGGTCACTTCAGACTCCAAATTCCACTAGGTATCCCAGAGACATGTGCAGTGAAAGCTTCATGCTTTGGGATCGCCAGGCCTCACCTGATCCAGGTTTCCTAAACTGCAACCAATATAATTTTCCTGTCTGCTAATATGCAGGACATCCTGTTCATATTGGCTAGGATAGAAGGGGCCTGGAGAAAACATAAGAGGAAGTGGAACATGGTCAAACCTGACAACTCAGCTGAAAACCAGTACTCCTGATCACCATGCATGGAGGAAGGTTAACACCTGTCTACTCATGCCAAATGGGACACAGGGTGGGCTGTTGCTAATTCCTTCCCTCTGATTCTCTTCCTCATGGCTCTGGGCCCACTGCTAAATGCAGAGGGAGATCATTTATACTTGCCAAAGTCTCCTTCTACCCTTCCAAGGCATGTGCAAAAGTGGCCTCTTTCCAAGCCTGGGGCATGTGGCCGGGCTGAGGCAACAAACGTTTGGCAGGCATCTGAGCACCCGTGTTCCTCAGCCCAGCTGTTGCCAGACCTTTCCAGCTGACTACCAGGACCATATATTTAGAGTATTTGGTAGAGGAGACGGCAAATGATTCGCTTCCACTTGGCCAGAGTCTGTCATTTGTAAAACAGCTTGAGTATTTCTCAAGTATGAATAGATAAGACAGCTTCCATGAGGTGGTGAAAACCAAAAGAAAGTCACATCCATATAAAAGTTAATGTACAGCCAGCTGGTCTCAGGATCCATTTCCCTATACAACCATCTGTACAAGTTAGCAAAAGCTGGAATCCCCACCGGTATTTTCCAGCAAGTGTTTCAAAAGTTAACAGAGAAGAAAGGAAGGATTGCACCATATGTCAAAGAGTTACTGTTCATATATGAAGTTTTAACAGATTTAAAACATAAAAATCCCAATAGAAAGTTATACAAAGGACATGAAGAGGTAATTTACAAAAGAAATACAAATGACATTTATCTCCACTCCTTCCTGAAATCCTAATAAAATGCCAATAAAGGAATAAAAGTAGGTAACACCAAAGGACAAAAGAAAGAACACTGGAAAGAAGCCTACAAAAGAGCAAATGTGGGGGTGCCTGTCTGGCTCAGTGGGTGGACAGTGAGATTCTTAATCTCGGGGTTGTAAAAGTTCAAGCCTCATATTGGGTGTACAGATTACTTAAAAAAAAAAAATCTTTAAAAAAAAGAGTAAACGTGACAAGAAAATCTGGGAAGACAGAAAGCGATCATGCACATGTAACTGACTGAGGTGTGAATGTTCTCCACTCAGCTGAGTGCCTCAGGAGAGGCTCACAAAAGGATGCCTGCCAAGGCCCACTGTGAAACCCCAGAGCACTCAGAAGAAAAGCTATCTCTAAAGACAGGGATGTGGAAAACAGGCTGCAGAGAAAACTGACTGAAAGCCTAAATTAAGAGGAGCTAGACACTCAGATACCCTCCCTCCAGTGCTGCACAATGAGGGGACTGCCCCACGCCAGCCTCAGCAGAAGCCAGGCTGCAGGCCCTGGATAAGACAACACCAAGCACAGATGAGCACAGATATGAGCAGGTACCACTGACAACCTGGTTCTGTACAGTGGAGCCTCGAGCCCTTGTTCCTGGGGCTCCCAGAACACCAGCTGCCTAGCCTAGATACCACCCACCCCACTGTGCAGAAGATGAGACCTAACCTCCCTCTGTGAGCTCCACCACTCAACCAGCCCCTCCACCCACACAAGGCATCAGGTCAGCTTTTTGTGCCTCCTTTGAAATGTGAATGGACATTTGAGGAGGGCCTTTAACTTAAAAAATAGAATTTTCCCTCTTTACTCAAATAGGCTAGATACCATCTAATCTCACCAACAACATCAAAATGAATATAAACATGTAAAGTGCTTTGAATGTTCTCATTGAAAGACATTACGCAAATCTGCTGGCTGACGTCCATACTAAAATACCTTTAAAAGTCATTTCTATATTGCGCATAGTGACAACTTACTTTCATCCTAACCACATGCAGTCAGAATGATATACGGGTTCTTTTGCTACAACCATGGAGAAGAGTGTTAGCTACATAGCAGAGTAAGTGAGAAAAGACAGTAGTTCCAGAGCACTATGCTGACTGAAGCCAGGTATGTCCAGGTGCAGTTTGAAGGACAGTGTGAGTGCATTTACAACACGGTCACACCTGACCTGGGCTCAGCAGCCCACATGTGGCACAGCTGCTTTTGCTGTACACAATAGAGAAAAGCAATTTAGAGGGCAGGCTCCAGAGTCAGACAGCCCTGTGAGTGAGAAACACAGCTGTATCATTTACTTCCTGGCCAAGTCAGTGTCAGATTCTCTATCTGAAAACGGGTATGATACATATGAAGTTGAAGCTATTATTAAATGAGCACTTGGTGTGGGGATTGTAGCAGGAGATTAATGTCAGAGCACCTTGTATGGTTAGAGACACATAACTACATGGTAAATGTCAGCTACTGTTATCATCCTAGAACTTGACATAAAGTCATTCAGATTAAGATCAGTTTTGCCACTTATGAGAGAAGTACTTAACCTTTCTGAGCTTCAGTTTCCTCTTCTATAAAATGAAGGGATTGATACCTATAATAATTCAAAAAATCATCTGACAAAGCCCAGGTCCAGATGCTTTCAACACTGCCACCGAAGCCTATCATATATTTAAAGAATTAACATAAATTCTTACAAATTCTTCCAAAGAACAGAAGAGAACACCTCCAAACTAATTTTATGAGGCCAGTGCTCTAATACCAAAATCAAAGAAAGATATCACAAGAAAACTACACCAATATGTCTTATGAATAAAGATGCAGAAATGCTCAACAAAATACTAGCAGAGCAAATCTAGCAACCTATAAAAAGGATTATACACCATGACCAAGTGGGACTTGTCCTAGAAATGCAAGGTAGGGTCAACATCTGAAAATCAAATAATGTAACATATCAATCAAATAAAAACAAACATCATATGATCATCTCACACAGATAAAAAGCATTTGATAAAATCCAACACTTTCATGATAAAAACACTCAACAAAGCAGGAATACCAGGAAACTTCCTCAAACTGATTAAAACAAAAACCCCACAGCTAACACAATATTCAATGATGAAAGATGCTTTTTCTCCCCAAGATCAAGAACCAGACAAGGATGTCTACTCTTGCCATTTCTATTCAGCAATGTGCTAAAGGTTCTAGCCAGGGTAATTAGACAAGAAAAAGAAATAAAAGGCATTCAGATTGGAAAGGAAGAAGTGAAACTATCTCTGAACATAGATGACATGATCTTACATATAGAAAATCCTAAGGAATCTGCTAAAAAACTATTAGAATAAGTTCAGCAAGGTTGCAGGGTAAGAGATCAATACACAAGAATCAATTGTATTTCTATACACTCTTAACAATCCGAAAATGAAATTAAGAAAACAATTCCATTCACAGCAGTATCAGAAAAAATAAAATACTTAGGAATAAACCTAACCAAGAAGGTGAAAGACTTGTACACTGAAAAATACAAGACACTGCTGAAAGAAGTTAAGCACCACAATTAAATGGAAAGACATCTGGTGCTAATGGATCAGAAGACTTAACATTAACATAACAATACTCCAGGAAGCCTGGCTGGCTCAGTTGGTAGAGCATAGGACACCTGATCTCAGGGTTGTGAGTTCAACCTCCCACGGTAGGCATGGAGCCTACTTAAAAAAAAAAAAAAAAAAAAAGCAATACTCCCCAAATTGATCTACAGATTTAATGCAATCCCTATCAGAATCTCAGCTGACTTCATAGAAATTAACAGATTCTAAAATTCATACAGAATTGCAAGGGAACCCAAAATAACCAAAACAACCCTGAAAAAGAACAAATTGGCAAGATCCATACTTTCTGATTGCAAAACTTACTACAAAGCAATGAAAATCAAGACAGTGATGTACAAGAAGGACAGATATACAGATCAATGGAATGAAATTCAAAGTCCAGAAATAAATTCATACATCTTTGGTCAAGTGATTTGCAACAAGAGTGCCAAAACCATTCAATGAGGAAAGGAAAGTCTTCAACAGAAGGTGCTGGGACCACTGGACAGCCACTACAAAAGAAGTTGGACCCTGACCTACACCTTACAAAATAATTACTTCAAAACGGATCAAAGACATAATTGTAAAAGAATTAAAACTATGAAACTCTTGGAAGAAAACACAGACGTAAATCTTCATGACCTTGGATCTGACAAAGGATTCTTAGATATGACACCACCAAAAGCACAAGCAACAAAATAAAAAGATAAACTGGATTTTATCAAAGTTAAAAACCTTTGTGATTCAAAAGATACCATCAAGAAAGTGAAAAGACAATCCACCAGAATGGAAGAAATTTTTTGCAAATCATATATCTGATAAGGCACCTCTATCTAGAATATATAAGAATTCCTACAATTCGGGTGCCTGGGTGGCTCAGTTGGTTGAGTGAATGCCTTCAGCTCAGGTCATGATCCCGGGGTCCTGGGATCAAGTCCCTGGTTGGGCTCCCCTGCTCTGAGGGGAGCCTGCTTCTCCCTCTCCCTCTGCCTGCCACTCCCCATGCTTGTGCTCTCTCTCTGTCAAATAAATAAATAAAATCCTAAAAAAAAAAAAGAATTCCTACAATTCAATAATAGACAAATAATCCAATTTAAAGAGGAGCAAAGAACTTGAATAGATATTTTTCCAAATCAGATATACAAATGTCCAATAAGCACATGAAAAGATACTGCACATCATTAGTCATTAAGGAAATTTAAATCACAACCACAAAGAAATACCATTTCATGCCCACTAAGATGGCTAGAATCAAAAAGTCAGAGAGTTAACGGGTGTTATGAGGATGCAGAGAAATCAGAACTCTCATACACTACTAGCGGAATATAAAATGGTAGAGCTGTCCTGGAAAGCAGTCTCGCAGCTTTTGAAATGATTAAACAGTTACCATATGACCCAGAAATCCACTCCTAGAAATACACCCCAAAGAATTGATATTCAAACACATATTTATATGTGAATGCTCTTGGCAGCATATTCACAGTAAGCCAAAGAGAAGAAACAACCCATAGGTTGGAGACTCATTAGATGAATGGGAAAACAAAATGTGGTATACCCATACAGTGAAATATTATTTAGCAATAAAAACGAATGAAGTGGTAATACACACTACAACTTGAGGAAATTTAAAAATATTATGCTGAGTAAATCACAAAATCCCAACCACAAAAGTCTACATATTATGATTCCATTCATATAAAGTCCAGAATAGGCAAATTGACAGATAAAGAAAGTAAATTAGTGGTTGTTTGGCAGGGGGTGGGGAAGGAAGATGACAACAAGAGAATAAAAAGTTACAGCTAACAAGTACAGGGTTTCTTTCTGAAGTGATGAAAATGTTCTAAAATCAACTGTGGTAATAGCTGTATATACCTGTGAATACGTATACTAAAAACCATTGAACTGTATGTTTTAAATGGGTGAACTGTATGGTATGTGAATTATAACTGACCCTTGAACAACATGGGTTTCAACTGCACGGGTGCACTTGCAGATTTTTTTCAATAAATACAGTACAGGACTGTAAAATGTATTTCCTCTTCCTTATAATTTTCTCAGTAACACTTTCTTTTCTCTAGCTTACTCTACTGTAAGAATACAGACTATAACATTTAACATATAAAATATGTGTTAATTGACTATGTTACCGGTAAGGCTTCCAGTCAACAGTAGGCCGTTAATAGTTAAGTTTTGGGGAGTCCAAAGTTATACACAGATTTCTGACTGCACAAGGGGTCAGTGCCCCTAACCTCCATGTTGTTCAAGGATCAACTGTGTATCTCAACAAAGCTGTTTTTAAAAATATCTGCAAAGTACCTAGCATAGACTCTGAAGCATAGTGAGCACTGTCCAGTAAGTGTTAGCCATTATTATTGAAGAGTCCCCTAACAGGTTTCTCTACCTGAGGGGAAAAGAGCTAATTAATTCCCTACTGATTATGGGCCAAGAGTATAACTTCACGCAAGAGAACTAGCATCAGTTATCATACACCCTTTACAAAGTTTTATGTTCTCCTACCTTAGCACAGTATTTACTACATTTCAATTTCCCCGCAAAGGAAAAAATAAGATCTATCTCAACTTCTCAACTCCCCTGCATTATCAAATGGCATTAGTGTTTCACTTTTTTAAATGCTCAGCTATGAATTTCCAAATTAAGATGTCATTTCATCCAACCTCAGGAATTTTTGTTAAATAATCTTATCCTAAATTATACAACTAAAGTATCCCCCAAAACTAAAACACTTTATAAAGAAATCTAATTTTCAATTAAATTAAAAAGAATAAATGAAAAAATCCTAAACTAATACAATAGACACAAAGTCCAAGGAAATACTAGGTATAATTTTAAATTTCTTTGCAGAGTCCAATCTTGGAGAAGTTGCCTGCTCATTAGGTTTTTCAAGTACAAACTCTTAAAAATGCATAGGGCCTTTTCTTTGCAATTGTAGGATCAGCAGCAGCAGTAGAGGGAGAAGATGTAGCAATAAGTCATTCATTAAGCAAATCAAAGAAAGAAATGTTTAGAAACTTCAAAATAAATTGACTTTAGATGTGAGAAAATGCAACATGGTTTTTAATTTCCACAAAATGTAGGAATTACAAACCTTACTTAAGGCCTTATAATATGAAAGTTATTATTCTACCCACAAATCTAACAAGACTGGGACTATCCTAAAATGGATTTCATTGTAATAAAAACTGATGTCTTTGAAAGACAATGTAAGAACACGTTGAGAGCAGAGGCTCAACTATGAAATGCTCTCTCTGGGATTTAGTTGAAACACCTACTTTATTTTATTTTAATTTTTATTTTTTAAAGATTTTATTTATTTATTTGACAGAGACAGCGAGAGAGAGAACACAAGCAGGGGGAGTGGGAGAGGAAGAAGCAGGCTTCCCGCTGAGCAGGGAGCCCAATGCGGGGCTCGATCCCAGGACCCGGGGATCATGACCTGAGCTGAAGGCAGACACTTAACGACTGAGCCACCCAGGTGCCCCTATTTTATTTTATTTTTAAAGATTTATTTATTTATTTGAGAGAGAGATCACGAACAGGGGGAAGGGCAGATGGAGAAGCAGACTCCCTGCTGAGCACGGAGCCCAACACAGGACTCGATCCCAGCAACCCAGGATCATGACCTGGGCTGAAGGAAGATACTTAAGCGACTGAGCCACCCAGGTGCCCCTCAAACCCCTACTTTAGAAACATGGGCAGTCATCTCTACTGCCCAAGTCACCAAGTAATACTGAAGGACAGGAAAGAGTTAGGGTTAGGTCTTGACTGTCCAGTGACTACCATAATACATTTTTTTTTTAATTTTTTAAATCTTTCCTGTGGTTGCCATGCTGCATTTATAATCCCCAAGACTTACTTATCTTGTAATTGCAAGTCTGTACTTTTGGATCACCTTCACCCATTTCATCCACCCCCTCCCCCAACTTCTGGCAATCACTGTTCTGTTTCTAAGTTCTGTTCTGGGTTTTTTTTGTTTGTTTGTTTTTGTTGTTGCTGTTAAAGTGGGGCATCTGGGTGGCTCAGTCAGTTAGGCATCGGGTTCTTGATCTCAGCTCAGGTCAAGATCTCAGGGTCGTGAGATCAAGCCCCGTGTTAGGCTCTGTGCTCAGCGGGGAGTCTGCTTGAGATTCTCTCCCCCTCCCCCAGCCGTGTGCACACACTCTCTAAAATAAATAAATCTTTAAAAAAAAATAATGTAAGTGATATCATACAGTATTTCTCTGTCTGACTCATTTCACTTAGCATAATACCCTCAAGATCCACCCATGTTGTCACAGATGGCAGAATTTTTTTATGACTGAACAATATTCTATCATATATGCATACACATACATATTTATATACATACATACATACATTATATACATATATATATTCAACAGATGAACTGAAAAGATGATGTATGTGTGTATATATACACACACATACACACACATATACATATACACATACCACATCATCTTTATCAATTCATCTGTCAAAGGCACAGGTTGTTTCCAATTTTTGCTATTGTAAATAATGCTATAATGAACATGAGGGTACATATGCCTTTTCAAGTTAGTGATTTCATTTCCTTTGGATAAACACCCAGAAGTAGAATTGCTGGATCATAAGGTAATTTTAATCTTTTGAGGACCCTCCATAATAGTTGCACAAATTTACATTTCCACAAAGATTTCTACTGAGTTGATAATATACTCCTGTTTTTGCTTCAAATAAAACCTAAAAGCTGACTATTGACATTCACAATACTTAATAGCTCATCTAAGGAAACAAAAAAAAAATTTTCTTTACATGTTGAGTGATCATCCAAACTAAGAACAAGCTGTTAAAAATAAGGTCTATCTTGGGGCGCCTGGGTGGCTCAGTCGTTAAGCATCTGCCTTCGGCTCAGGTCATGATCCCAGGGTCCTGGGATCGAACCCCAGATCGGGCTCTCTGCTCAACGGGAAGCCTGCTTCTCCCTCTCCCACTCCCCCTGCTTGGGTCCCCTCTCTCTCTGTCTCTCTGTCAAGATAAATAAATAAAAATTCTTAAAAAAAAATAAGGTCTATCTCTATGGTTTAGGGACTTATTTTCTTTTAAAGATTTTATTTTTAAAAGTAATCTCCATACCCAACATGGGGCTTGAACTCACAACCCTGAGATCAGGAGTTGCACACTCTACTGACTGAGCCAGCTAGGTGCCCCAAACTTATGTGTCAGAGGAAAGTTTGCAAAAATCATACTCAGAATAAAACTTGCGTATTACAGTCAGTTAATAATCCTCAACCTCTAGGAGAGTGTAAAGTCTTAAGGTACTGCCAAGTTATACCTAGAAAATTTATTTCATAGGCCATACAAGAAATGTGTTGCGTGTTAGGACGAAAAAATGTAGACAAGACAGGGTGTTTATACTGTAATAGTACCAAATAAAATACACTCAAAACACCTGAGTAAATGTTACTACATTTTCTCTATTCTGTCTACTTCCATCAATCTCATAAAAAATGACCACAATTTTGACATTTTCCTGTTTATTGAGAAGTTATCTGTTTAAAGATTCCAGCAGATGTATTTCTATGGTTCATATGAAAGGAAACACATCCTGCTAGGAACACATACAGGAAAACCCCTACTAGGAGCAAAATCCTGCCCAGCACATTTGCTGAGACTATTCCAGAGCATCAATTACTCCAGTGCTCACAGTGTTCCCTTGCCAGCAGCAACCGCAGGAAGACTCCAGAATGTCCCAAGAGGGAAAGAACATGTTCCCTCTAAGTTGCTGCTTTAATGGCAGGCACTTTTCAATGTGGGAGAGATTGGATGCATTATTTAAAAGAAAATGACAGGGGCGCCTGGGTGGCTCAGTCGGTTGAGCGTCTGCCTTCGGCTCAGGTCATGATCCCAGGGTCCTGGGATCGAGCCCCGCATCGGGCTCCCTGCTCCGCGGGAAGCCTGCTTCTCCCTCTCCCACTCCCCCTAGCTTGTGTTCCCTCTCTTGCTGTCTCTCTCTGTCAAATAAATAAATAAAATCTCAAAAAAAAAAAAAAATTAAAAAAAATAAAAGAAAATGACAGGTAAGATCGTGGATGAGGAAACATATGTCCTAAAATCAGCTATTTAAATGGCAATACGAACAGCTAAAATTGCTTTTAGGAACCTGAAAATGGAATATGTAAGCCTATGTAGAATACACATTCACAAGAGAGCAGACACCCAAAGCAAATATGGGAGGTGCTATGATTAAATACAAAAATTCAATATTCATCATTTCTGGATATGAGATGGCTGAGCTGTTTTGAAGTCTCTTAAATAAAATCTACCAGTGACACTCGAATTCATCTAACAAATCATTTTAACCGCAGCCAATTCTTTAACAGATTCATATGTGACACATTCCAAGAAAAAATATGCCTAATTTACCTACTTTAATAGAAGTTGTTTTAAAAAGGAAGAAAAAAGACCACATGCAACATTTCTTATAAAGCACAACGAAAGTCAGATACACAAAAGACCTCATACACAGCAGCTATGGCTAAAAGAGATGTGGACTCCACTAATGACATGTAGGTGCTGGAAAAAAAATGTTTTGGTTTTTTTTCCTAGAAAAATAGCTGACCACTTAAGACAACTGACTGCAAGTATGGAACAGCCTTGATGTTGATTCAATTTATTTTGACATCGAGAATGGTAAGAACAAAGGGGGGAGGGAGTTCACCCTCATTCCTGCCTTCCAAGTAGTTTCGTCCCATTACCATTATTCATCCAAGTAATAGGCAAGATACCAAGAAGGAGGCATCAATTATAAATGTACTTTGTTTCGATTCAATGACCCATTACCCATTATCATTTTAGTTTTTAAATCTTTCCAGGAATGAAAAAAAAGAAAACACAAGTAAGATCCACCAAGAAGCATCCAGGCTCAGTCCTCACAGAAGCCTGGAGTGGAAAAGGTTCCAAAGCTCAGCAATTCCAGGCCCTTCATCTTCGGCACAGAAACATTATGTGACTTGCCCGAAGATAAAAAGACTTCTAGAGAGACACAACGACCTTGAACCACAAAGTACAGGGCAGTTCAACTTTCCACCCCCTGAACTTTCATACTTTTTCAATGGTTAACTCCCCATCATACATACAATTTGGCTTTCCCATGTCAGCCAATATGCCACTCAGAGCTCTTTTGTGGGGTGCTGCCTCCACAGTTCACAGTTCCACTTGGCCTGTTTGTGCAATTTTTAAATATGAAATTGCATTTTGCTCACATTTTATAAAATATAGGAACTGGTTGTAAACACTCAAAGACAAAGACAGAGAGACAAACAGCATTAACATGCCAAAGGAAGCAAATCTTTACTTTTGATTGAAAATCCTTAGGCTTTATGCCAGAGGGCTAAGCGCTCTCTGGTCTAAGAGAACAGCACAAAAGGACATGCATAAAAAGCTAGAAATCCATATATCAAGGACAATTTCTAACAGGTTTATACTTTTTAAAGCTTTCTAAGAAAAGAACTCTTACTTTTACCTTTTGCAATTTTGTAGTCATTTTACGAACCTGTTACAGAGAGAAGCTAGGGATTCCTGATGGTGACGTAAACACTGATGAGTTGGAGTAGAATGGGAAGCTATGAAAATGACTGCTAAAAATGAAGTCTGATGAGAAATGAAATGAGCTATAGAACATAAATCAAATCACCACAAGGTACACTTCAAACATCTCACAATTTCATGTCAACTATAGCTCAATAAAGCCAAAATTTTAAAAATGAAATCAGCATATGAGCAGCAAAATAGCAACATATAGAGATCCTAAATGCAAAAAATAAAAATCTTCAAATTAACTCCCACACTTGAATTAGAGACCCTTTATCAACTAAAAGATGCCCTAACAGGGCCTGTAACTTACTTATAATAAATAATAATGACATTACAGAAATTGTACGGGTGCTAAAACACGAGTTATAAGGTTTTAGGGGTCCTCTCTGGCTCTTCAATGACAGAAATATATTTTTTTTACTGCACTATCAAAATAAGAGATTTTTTTCCTATGATCATGTGCAAGGATGATGTGTTTACTATGCCTCATATTCTCCCAATTTGCTGCTTATCACCAGCATCTTCATAAACACAGTCACCTCTCCCCAGCCCTGGAGCTTTGAAAAAGAATTGCGTAAGAAACCTCCCTCACAGAGCCAGAGAGGCAGGCACTACCGGCCCAGAGAACACTGTGGATGGGATTCAGAGGCTGCACCATCTCCCTCAAGGGTACCACAGGAGACTAGTCTCAGAAGCTGAAACTCTTCTCATCAAAGAGCCAAAATAATCCAAGAGTTCTCATAACAACTGCAGCACTTTTGCAGACATGACTGACCCAGCAAACTCACTTATAATGATGAATGTGTTTCGAAATACTCTCTATACCTACGACCTACTTCTCTTATCAACAACTGGTAAAAAGCACACTGTATGATTGTTCAAACTTGCTAAGTCTGTTTCTCCCACTAAGTCAAATGGAGTTACTCCTGTAATTCTTTGCCACTGAACTTGTACCAGGAAATGAAATTACTGGATTTCCGGATCTTTTGGGGGTTTTTAAAAGACATTTTTATGAAGACCTTCATAAGGGTAGTCATAGGCAAAACTAGCAATGTCAAAAACCAAAGTAATCACCTTTCACTGAAGAATCTGTCTTCCCTTTTTAATACCCTGTACCCTGGGCAGTGACTAAACATACACTCCTAACAATGTTTCAAGGGAACAGCAATATAGAGTGGGAAAACTCTGGCTTAGATGCAACACGCAAGTTTATCCTGGCACAGTTACTTAACCACTAAATCATTTTTGTCTTACGGCTGTTGGTTTCTTCATCTACAAAATGGGCAACTACCATGTTATTATTCTAGGGATCCTATTGTAATCTGAAGCCTACAAATCGATACAAAATGCTTATTTCATTGGGATCCAGTCCACAACCCTCTAATAAATGGCACACAATTCACTGAGAACTCAGTTACTAGCACTCACAGGGTTATACACACAACACATACACTCAGCTGTGAATGCTGAGTAGATCTTTAATCCTTGTCATTCATCATTCATTTATTCAAATATTTATTGAGCTTTGATCATGTTGCTTGGCATCATGCTAGACAAGGCAGACACAATGCTGAGCAAGGAGACCCAGCCCTCTCATGCAG